>NW_026562478.1:0-45000 GCF_027474105.1 Poeciliopsis prolifica | reverse complement strand
ATCCATCCATTCATCCATTCACCCATCCATCCATCATCCATCCATCCATCCATCCATCCATCCATCCATCCATCCACCCATCCATCCATCATCCATCCATCCATCCATCCATCCATCCATCCATCCATCCATCCATCCATCCATCCATCATCCATCATCCATCCATCCATTCATCCATCATCCATCCATCATCCATCCATCCATCCACCCATCCACCCATCCATCCATCATCCATCCATCCATTCATCCATTCACCTCCATCCATCATCCATCCATCCATCCATCCATCCATCCATCCACCCATCCATCCATCATCCATCCATCCATCCATCCATCCATCCATCCATCCATCCATCCATCATCCATCCATCCATTCATCCATCATCCATCCATCCATTCATCCATCATCCATCCATCCATTCATCCATCATCCATCCATCCATCCATCCATCCACGAAGTCTCTGCGTCTCTCTGAGGTTTTCTCTGATCACTGCTGTGTTTCCAAAATAATAACATAATTATTCATCTGTTAGATGATTCAGTCATTCCTTTTGGATTTTCCTCTGAAGCTTTTCATCACACAAACTTACACTGGAAAAATCACAGCCAAAATTTAACAGCAATAATTTGGGCTATTTAAACTGAACCAAATGGGTTCATTTTTTACCATTTTATAAATGTTACAGTTTAAAGATAAATATTTAATTCAGTATTTTGAAGTAAAACATTGAATTGTTTATAACTCCAAACTAAATATTTAGTTTTGACCCAAATATTTTTGCTTGGTTTAGTTTAGCCAGTTTGCTAAGTTTGAAAGCTAAATATTTAGCAAACTAATTATTGAGCTTCAAGCAAAATATGTAGTTAGTAAACTAGACATCTAACTCCAAATTAAATATTAAGTGCATTTTTTAATAATCAAAGGGACGTTAGGTTTATTAGTTTTTAGTCTTTAAATAACTTAAAATAAAATATTTCTCTCTCTGACGTGTGCAGTGAAAATAAACTTTTAAAAAATGAAAGTTTCTGGGATCATAAGTTGGATGTGAGTTCAGTTCAGCGCCTGGTTTGTGCTGCAGCAGTGGCAGCAGCAGCAGCCGCCGCGGCGGCGGAGGCGGCTGCAGCAGCTGCAGCAGCTGCAGCAGCGTCGTTTTGATGTCGGAGATGAAGCAGCAGAAGCACAAAGTGTGCATTTTGTTCAGTGAGAGCAGAATCAGAAAACAAAGAGTAAATCTCCCGTCAGCGGTAAAAATCGTCCTTTCCTCGCCCTTCAATCTAAATGTGAAAGAATATAGAAAATGTAACTGGGTTATTATAAACTGCCTGCAGCAGCTGCAGCAGCAGCACAGAGCAAAGAAGCTGCTGGTTCTTCTGAAATGGAAATAAAGCAGACAAAAAAGAAAAATCTTAGACCGTCCAATAATTAAAATAGGGTTATTTAAATAAATGTATTTTCTGTCTTTATGTTCCAAAATGACTCATTTTCTCTGCGTAACATCAGACTGTTTTTTATTTCTGGTTGACAAAGTAACCGATTTCCTAACAAAACATTTCTTAACCAATTTCTTAACAAAACATCAAAACCTTGAAATCATCAAGTATTTTCCAGAAACAATAGACAGTTGGTTTCCTCAGAAAGTGTCAGCAACACGATCCGGCTTCAGAGAAACAATGAAAGGTAGAAATGAAAATATTTTGTTTTATTTCTGCCTTTCTTTGTTGTCCTGAAGCCGGATCGTGTTGCTGACACGCTCTAAGAAAATTGTTTCTGGGAAACATTTGATCATTTCAAGGTTGGAATGTTTTGTTAAGAAATTAGTTACTTCATCAAACTCCATTGTTTAAATGTTTTATATTTAAAATGCCATTTTTGGAGCTAAGATTCTGGTTTTTTGTCTTTTTCAAGGATGTTTTTGTAGGAAAATGAAAAAGTATCAGTTGCATCATCCAGTTGTTGAGTCTTGTCTAATTATATTATGTATTTATTCCTGGAGGAATATTTACAACCAGACAATGACGACTTTGTAGCCAAGTTGCTTCCTTCGATGCTTCAGGTGTTTCAACAGATTTACTTTGTTCTCATCTCACAACCTGCAAAGGAAATCATCAGAAAAGTGGATATGTGAAGCTTCAGACCATGAATCCTGGTTCCATTCAATGAAGACAATATGAAGAAGTGTTAAAATACTGATATTCTCGTGTTTTGAGTCAGAAGCGGACCCAAATGCAAAGTGGAGTTGTGGTGAGATGGAATATTTTAATAAAATAAAATAACTTTCAGAGCACATGGATTCAAAGTAGCTTCAGTTTTGATCAGAATTCAGGAGAATGATTGTTGTATTTAGTCAAAGCTCTTTCTCAATGGCTGGCACTCAGAGAACCGTGGGAAAGGTAAGATACTACCTGCTCATAACTATTCGGCACAACCCCCACTTCTAAATAATTATTTCAGGTTAAATTTTGTCACAATCTTCTCTCATTTTCTATTTTTGTTAATAAATAATCTGCGTTTGTTGGGATTTGTCCTGATCAGCTGTTATTGGACTTTTCTGGCATTTATTGCAGAAAAAACAGGAAGTTTGTTTGTTTTCGGTTTTTCAGGTTGAACACAAAACTCCCGGTTATAATCGTATCATTTCCTCTGACTGTTAAACTCAGCAGCCAGAGAAGTCATTACCCCCTGCTGAGCTCTGACCAATCTGATATACAGTTAAACTGGAGTTGAATTTATCTGAGAAAGATTGTTGGAAAAACTTTTCATTACTTTGTGCTTTGAGTTAAACTTAGATAATGACCAGAACCAGAGACAGCTTGAATATTAATTATTCAGCAGATATGAAAAATTGACTCCATAGAAGAAGTTAATGAAGAGGTTAAACTGAACTGAGTTGAAAGCAACTGGATGCAGCCTGACTGCCCTCCTGCTAACCTTCGTTTATGTTTTTTCCAGGTGAAAAGTCGCGCATCAGGCGGTGAGGACACAAGTCAGTATGAATCTCAGCAGGAAATTTATTTGTTGTGTTCAAACAAAACAGAACAGAAGCTGTGCAGATTCAGAAACATGTGGTAACATGTCAAACTCTGCTGGAGCTGAGCGCCATGTCAGCGTTCGAGCGAAGATGAAGGAATAAATGCAGTGCACCAGTCCCCCTGGAGTCTGGCTTCCACTGCAGAGAACTTACTTAAGCCAATATTCTAGTTTCACTTGTGGATTATTTCACTTGTAAAGGGCAGAATACTCAGTTGCAAGTGAAATAATCTGCTGGTGTTTTTTACAGTTTGAAAACTTTACTGAAACATAAAAAGACAAGGAATCAGTTTGCCTTATGCAATTATATCACTAAGTTTTTGTTTTAATTAAGGCCTCCAACAGAAATAACAAAAACAAAATTATGAGAATAAAGTCATAATGCTATTATTCTTCTATCCTATCCATTCAACGTTTATTGCTGTAATTTTTCTTGTAACTTCCAGTTTATAAATTCAGTTTAAAAAGTTGACATTTTCTTCATTAGTTCAGTAAACAGGGTTTAAAGAGCCTCATTTGTCTTCTGAACTCAGCTCAGCGAAATCAGGAAACAGCAAGAAGTGAAAAGTCTGAAATAGATTCGGACTGCAGAGCAGAAGAGAACTCAACTGCAAAATATTCACTTCTGCAACGCACAGAGCAGCAGGACACTAAATTAAGCAGGGAAAACACTTTTTTAAAAGATTGATGCTCTCAGTAGAGAATGAGGTTTTATTTCTGTTTCCAGCCTCACGTTCTCTAGGAAAACATGGATATGTGCTGAGACTTTGCAGCATTTCCATTTTTTGATTCCTTCCATATTTTATTCAACTTGCAGGTTGTGTTCGTGTGCATCATATTTCCCTTGAGTCCCTCCACGGCGTCAGCAGGCTAATCAAAGTGTCCCAGATGTCTTTGTCCGCCTGGCTGCTTCCTGCAGGCCTTCCGGAGAGTCCAAGCTGTTCCCAAATCAGCAAACATGAGAAATTTGCGCCGTGTTTTCGGCTCTATGCCAACCTGGACACACCTGAGTCAGAGAGACGGAACCAGCAGGAGCTCAAACCTCCTCTGAGTGTTTTAGTCTATGTTTTTGTTGTTTTTACCAGCAGCCTGCGCTAATCGCAGAGCTAATGTTTTTATTGAGCATTTATTCTAACTTCAAAAACCTGGAGCACATTTAACTTCTCCCATAAATGCTGCAGGTCTAATTTACTTTAATGATTTGTAAACTTTCAGTTGAATAAAGTTTAGCATCTGTGTGGAAGTTTTGTTTGTCGACTGTTAAGAAATCTTCAAGACGTTTCTGTTCATGCTCTTATTTTGAAGGACATGAAGACTGCTTCCTCTGCTTTCTCAAAAACTCACTTCATAACTTTATTATCGTCTAATTTCAACTTGACTCTCAAATTATTATGACTTTATCATAAAGTCATAGACCCGTCCACCTGGACACGCTCTGACCCGTCCACCTGGACACGCTCTGACCCGTCCACCTGGACAGGCTCTGACCCGTCCACCTGGACAGCCTGTCCATGTGGACAGAGCCTGTCAAGTGGGAGGTCACATCCTCCCACTTGTGACCAGCGAGTGTGAATGAATATGCAGGATGAGTCTGCAAGATGCAAATCCCTAATGAAGTTATCCAAATGGCTGCTCCGGGCGGCTAATTCTGTTTACATTCAGCCAGACTGAAAACGAGCGTCTGAACTGATTAATGTAAACATCAGTTTGCTGAGGAGAGCCCACTCTGTCTTCCACAGCGCTGAGGGTGGGTGTCTGTGGGAGTCGTTTCTGTTCCAAACAAAACCCAAGGACAGAGTCCACATGCAAACTGCAGAATAAAACTAACAGCTGTGCATTCCCAGCAGCACAAAATAAAAATCTGGAGGGAAGCATCTAAAAGAAAGGTTTTAAAAGCAGGACAAAAGGAGGCAAAATTTTGACATTTTCAATATTTTTCTCCCGTTTTTCTGACATGGTTTCAGCAGCAAGATGAGGCAAAAACATGTCGCTGTTGAGAAAAACGAATCAAAAAGTGACTGTGAAGGTAAGAAGATGGGTTGATTTGTGTCTATTTTAATAAATAATGGATGGCAGTTTGAGCAGGATTAAAGAGGTTTCTGTGGATGTTTTGATGCAGTGAAAATGGGTCAGTGTGAATTCAAGCTGTGAATTCAAGATG
This sequence comes from Poeciliopsis prolifica, assembly GCF_027474105.1. Taxonomy (NCBI): domain Eukaryota; kingdom Metazoa; phylum Chordata; class Actinopteri; order Cyprinodontiformes; family Poeciliidae; genus Poeciliopsis; species Poeciliopsis prolifica. Next base: position 39,810 of record NW_026562478.1, on the reverse strand, counting down.
ACAGCCAGTGAGGCACAGGGAAGAGACTTCAGAGCCACCTTTCTGATTTAATACTCAATATGGGATTAAAATGAACAAGATGGCCACTTATTACAAATAATTTTTTTAATGTGACGTTTCTAATGACATCTAGGTCACCGCCGTCGCTTTAGATTAAGAACCCAAACTGTTACTGTCTGCCCTCTATATTACCACATAATCATTTAAAGAATATATTTCATCTTTTCCTTTTCAAGTGTTATAAGCCATAGACGTTTAGGGTCTTTTCACACCTCATAATCCACTAGATTTGGTTGAATTGGGGACAAAAATTGCAAAAATTTGCTGCGTTTTTTGAGTCAAACCAACCAAACCCTTTCATCAACCTGTTCCCCTCCTCGCCTGTAGGGGCGCTGCACCAAGAGCCACTGAAGAGAGCAATGACATTCAGATTCAATGACTTTTGTTACATTTTGTTCACAAAATGTAACAAAAATGGATAGCGTCAGATTTTTTGTAGGATTTCTCTTTCTCCCGCTAGAGCTAAGCTAACATGTTTATTTTGGTTATATTTATCCAGAACTTCCTGAAAAAACTAAGGAATTATGAGATTAATCTCAGAAACTTTCTAGGAAAAAAAGGACATTTCTGAGCAAATTTTTTGCAAATCAAGTGAAAAAAAAAACTAAAATTTTGATATTAATGTCAGAAATGTTCCCAAAATGTTCTTGAAATTTGCAAGTTTGAAAATCTTTTTTTTTTTCTCTAAAATGTTTTAGATCAATCTGAGATTTAATCTCAGTTTGTTTTTGTTTGCAAATTTTCTACTTTTTAATCTCAGAAATTTTTTTCAGGAAATGTTTGAGTTTCCAAACTCAGGAGTTTTCTTGTTTTTTTTTCCAGAAATTTTTCAAATTTAACCTCATGATTTGAGTTTTTCGCAGAAATTTACTCCTGCTTGTTTGTGATGAATAATTGCCTTAATCCACCTTTGTATTCTTGAGTTTCTGTAGTTTAAATAAAATTTAGAAACTGTTGATAGAAAACAAACCTTTTTGCTGTTTGAGATTTTGTACTGAAAAATAAAGTCCAGCAGGATTCAGTCTGTGGCTTCACAACAACTTAATTGTGAGCCACAAGCTCAATAATTTACACATCGCTTTATAGATTCTGCAATCAAACGCTGCAAAATATTGATTTCAATTTGTTTCAGTGTCACACTGAAGATCCATACTGATTAAACATCTTCTAGCTTTTTGGAGAAAAACAAATGCTTGAAAACGTGGCAGCCATGTTGTTCCAGAAGGTAAAGAAATTAACCTCATTTAAAACCAACAAATGAGAATAAATTCATGCTGTGATGCTGTGAGGTGATGGAGGGCAGCAGATGTTAGGCATCATTATGAAACTGTAATGTCAGGATTATGAGAAACAGAAACCTCAGATACTTCCTGAAACTAAAACATGAGCAGATATTCATCATTTAAGGTCATAATAGAGGATTAATGAGGAGGAGTCTAATTATAACATGACCTGAGTCAGATTTAATGCCTTCAAGAAGTTTTATTACAAAAGATTCTCAGTGAGAGAATTTGCTTGGGATTAAAAAATGCGCTTAATAAAATAACCAGGAAGATGAGAAAAACGATGCAAACGCGACTCATTAGCAAAGCGTTAGAGGTTATGTTTCAGAACCGCTGCGACGAAAATATATCAGAGTTAGCAAAACTTAATATGAGAGAATATGAAAGCCAGAGCAGAACAAATATATAGTAAAATAAGATCAGAAATATGTTTTTGTTCTTTTAGACTATTATAGAGAGAAGAAAATGGATTATTTCAATGCCATATTTTCACCATGTTAGTAATTTATTTAATTTATTTACTAACTGAATATTTTTCTCCAAATAAACATTTAGTTCAGAATGAGTTGTTTATTTTTTCTAAGTTTTTAGGTAAAAACAAATCAACAAATAAATGAATCAAAATGTTACTGAAGCAACAAATGAAGCAACCGTAAAGGTTTGCTTTGTAAAATATCAAAAAATTATTGAGATAATTTATAAACAGATTGGTTTATAGGTCACATTTATCCCTCCAAATTAAAAGCCTTTAATTTCCTGCAGTTGCTGCCCAGTTTCATGTTGAACTTTTCCAACAACAGATTATATTCATCAATATAACAGAGAATTAGAAATAAACACATGAAACCAACATCCAGGTGCAGAAACTGCTTTCTAGATTTTCTGCACCTGGTAACTTTGATCTTTTATTTCTATAATATTATTTTCAATGCTTGTTTTTTTTTTTTTTTTTTTTTTTTCTCTTTCAAAATAAATGAATTTCCATTCACTCAGAAAACGCAGAAATTCTCAAATAAAATACAACAAACCGTGAAATTTAAAGGGAATTGTATTTGTTTTTGCTGTCATTGTTTGTGCTGCCTCCTTCTCTGTCATTCATGAATGAATGAATGAATGAATGAATGAATGAATGAATCACTCTTAGCTATAATTACTCGATACTGTTAAGGGATTTTGCTTTGATTAGACCATTTGTCTCCATCAGGAAAATCAACTGTGATAAATAAAGGAGTATTTCATCTCTTTATTGTATTTGGAGCTATTAAGAAGATTAATAGAGGACAGAAAAGAAGAGATAATCCCACCGGATCATTTACATAAATTATTACTGCAAACAGAATCATCATCATTGAGTATCAACTTGAACGTGACCCAATTTCTTTGACATCTTTATGAATGATTTGCTATTTGTATTTAAAGCTACTGAAAGGCATACTTCATTGTGATGCATGTTTTTGATGTTTTGGGACAGAAATATTTCGTTTTGCTTTCCTCGGTGGTAAATGTGGAATCTGCAGCAGCCCACCAGCATCGCTGTCGGATCTGGAGGAGAGAAAGTCTGGCTCCTGGCCACGCTAAACCTCCACCTCCTCATCTGTCAGAGGTTGGGGATCGCAGTCCCCGCTCCTCCCGCTCCTCCGCTCCTCCCGCTCCTCCCGCTCCTCCGCTCCTCCCGCTCCTCCGCTCCTCCCGCTCCTCCCGCTCCTCCGCTCCTCCCGCTCCTCCCGCTCCTCCCGCTCCTCCCGCTCCTCCCGCTCCTCCGCTCCTCCGCTCCTCCGCTCCTCCCGCTCCTCCCGCTCTGGAAATGGGGGAGGATGGCCGGGAAGGCGACAGATAAAACAAGATGATGGAAAAGCAGCTCAACGGGATTAGGGAGCTGACAGCGAGGATGAAGGGAGGAGATGCAGAGGGGCCCTGCTTTAAAAAAAGAAAGAAATAAAAAATAAACTGTACAGTTTCTAAAAAGCTCTGCAGCAAAGCCTCGCTGTCAGCTCGACTCTGTTGCCATGGAGTCGCATCCTCCAGACCTTTTTACACGTTGCTCTGACATCGGCATCCATTCACAGAAAACTCGTCTTCTCACCGAGACACACGACCCCATCGCCAGCGTTTAGCTCCTTACAGGCGACCCGACCCGACCCGACCCGACCCGACCCGACCCGACCCGCTTCATCAAACAGGACGAATCTCTGTTACTTACTTTGCAGAAATTCATTCATTCAAAAAGATATTTTAGTTTGATTGGAGCTCCTTTCAGAAAGAGCTGATTTACAGCTTCTGGTTAAATTAGTTTGAGGTTTTAAATTGACAAAATGTAGAAAGTTTGGTGCGTAAATATGATAAATATTAGTTCTGTGCTTCTCTCATTTCATGGTAAAGTATCATTCAACGAAAGAATAATCTTGTGAGTTTATTTCCATACATGAACATAGAAATGTAAAGTTCATACCCTGACAAGCTGAGTTATAATATTTTAGGAATAAATCCTACATTGTTTTCTCTTTTCTTTTTACTCAAAATCCAATACATTGTAATATGTCTGCAGCACAAGAGGATAAATTGACTCGTTTTTCGTTTGTATCCCTTTAAATCATGTCATCATTTCTCAGTTTATGCAGTGTCCAATATTAACACAGCTGTCAGGTACTTTTAAATTAAAAACACACAGCTAATCCGTCCTGAAATTGTTCCCTCACTTTTAATTAATGTCAAACTTTAAAACTTTAATAAGGCTTAACAAAAGTTTCCTTCCTCCATCTGACCGTTTTAACAATCAGAAGTTCAGACAGAGCTGTCTCCTTTTGTCATTCGTTTTTAACAAAATGCTTTTTAGTAATTTATTGCAGTCATCTGCTGGAGGAGATAACAAATAAATCTTCCTATTTATTATGAAACGTTTACTCTATATGTTCAGCAGATTGTCAGAACAGCAACAGGAGCCTAATGAACAAAAGATTTGAACACAGTTTTCTGACATGGTTGTTTATTCTGGAAGAAAGAACTGGAGGATAAATAATGTGTTCTGATAATCAAGCAGCTTGTGATTAAATGCAGATTTAAAAAAATGCAAATTATCTCCAGTTTATTCCAATAAATCAGCATCAACTTGAAAAACATGGCGTTCTCCATGAAAGCATAAAATGATGATGAGGCGTGAACATAACCACGGTCAGAGGTCGCCATGGTGATTCCCGCCTTTTCTGAAAACTCAGTTATCGATTGCTCTGCATAAAATGTGACACAAACTTTGTTTTTGTTTTTAATGTGAACAAACCGCCGCCTGATCACACTTCCTAAAGTTGTCTTGGAAAAACTTCAGGAAAAACTCAGCAGACAAGCAAAGAGTTTCATGTTTTGTTTTTTATTTTAGTGAGAGGTGAGACCGGCTTTGGCCCACATGAGTCTCCCATGTGAATCAGAACCGGGGGAAAAGGGCCAGTCAGACGTTTCCATGTAGAAGCCTGATGTTGGCTGATGGACATCGCTGACCTCGTATCATCTGTAGATTTCACCATTTCCTGTTTTTGACCTCTGAAAGGTCATTTTCTGTGAACTCACACATCTGGTCTCTTTTTCAGCAGTTTTAGTTCTGCTTGTGATTCAGCAAATAAAACTTCCCCTTTTCTGTAACTCATAAAACTCCAGAAAGTTTTTTACATCCGTCCCCAGAGCTCTTAATGCAATGAGCTTGACGGGACGTTTTTCATCTGTGAGAAATGTTCACTCTAATGGAGGCAGCGATCTGTACGTTTCTGTAGAGTTTCTCTAATTCATCTGTACTGGATGGAAATCCCAACGGCAGAAGTTGAGGAAATGGTTGTTCCAAATGAATAATTTCTATTAATTTCCACTGGAAACAAACCCCATCTCCAGACTTACAGACATGCTTGGGAAAGATGTGCAAAAAGTCTTAAAATGAAATTCATATTTAACTGCAGAAAAACAATATCCTGCTGGAGAATGTAGAAAAACCCAACTGTTAATTTGTTTAAATTAACAACAGATTTATGCAGGGAACATATTATGGACTGATTATTCACATCCTCCCCAAAAAAACAATTCATTAATAAATTAGGACAAGGCTACGAAGTTTCAATCAAAAATGTGATCATGTTTACCAAACTTTCTGGTTTCCTCCACATCGACTCATCAAATATACAAATAATGTGTTTATTTAAAATAGTTCATGCTTAGTTTAGTACTAAAAAAAGTCATTTTAGTTTTTGAAAACAATATTTTTATTCAATCTCAATGTTTGTCTCTTCCAACCAAAGATATGAAAATCAACACATTTCTGTCTCAGGTTATTGATTTGTTCTCTTGTCTTTCCCATTTTGAAAAGTGTGTTATAAAATTTGAACATGGTTGTGTTTAATAGTTGTAATAGTGAATAAATATTAATAATATTAATATCGGATCAACGTATAAAAGTATAAATAAAGCATGAGTTTATCATAAGGAAACGCTGTTGCTAAAAATCTGAGACTTTAATGCATTCATTCTGATAAATTAGTTCCATCAATTTTATTGATATTACACATAAAGACAATTACATTGTGTTTAGAAACCCAGCACAGTAACTGTGTTTACCGTTTCACCTCATAATTTTTTTTCTGATTTTTGAGAAAAAGTCAAAATTATTTTTTGGCCTTAATCCTCTTCCATAGAAAACCTGAACAACACATTAAAATTAATAAATATTACATTTTTGTTGATTTTTCGGCAGGAGCGTCTGTCCCTGCAGAATAATTTGGGAAAATGCTGCTTCACATTCTAACAGAAATGAATAATTCATTCGGATTTCAGAGACGTGAAAAGTTGCATCACTATGAAAATTAAAACGCGGCAGTGGAGGCGGATCCGGATGATCACCGTCAGCCTCAGAAATGAGGTGAGTTGACTTCCTCCTCCTGGATCCGGCTGAGCTGGACGGGCTTTCTGCAGGATGATCAGAACAAAAACACTCACAGCTCAGACTCAAGAGGAAAAACACGACACTGTTGATTTGACGGCCAAAACACACACTTTAAAAAATCACTTGAAAATAAGCAGCCCAATTTATGGGAGTCAGGAGTTGGTAAACAACCCGAGTGGGAATTTCAAGGACCTCCTTCAGATTCCTTCGCTCCCAGTTGGACGTCTCTTAAGGTTTTAATTGTGGTGCTGGGAAAGTTTTCACACCCCATGAGCAAGAATGACACATTCTCCGACCCCAAATTAACATAACAGTTATAATGAACAACACAAGACTTCTGAACACTGCAAATAATCTAAATCTATAATCTTAATTTAGCTTCCTGTTTTTGATGGCTGCACATATTATTTCTTCTACAGTTATTGCATAAATAGGAGAAGTTTGCATATATTTTAGTCTGGTTCATCTTGTATTTCATTCGTTTATTTCATTTTTATAGTTAATCAGGTTTCTGATGAAAGCAGAAGGAAATTTATGAGCTAAAAAAAATCAGAAATTTGCTACAAAAACTAACTTTTAGATTAAGCTCAGTAATTTTCTAGAAAAAACAAAGACATTTCTGAGCCCATAAAGTTTCTAAATTGCCAGAATAAAAATCTAAAATTTTTAGATTAATTTCAGGAAAGGATATGGAAATTTCTGAGTCCTTAAAGATCGTTCTCCACTTCTGAAACTCAGACAATTGACAAAAGTCAAAGATTTATGACTTTACAAGCTTTTTTTCGAGACAATATGTGAAATTTTTATTAAAATTACCCAATTTTTGACTTTTCACGATAATGTGGCAAAACCATCTGACCAATCACACTGGAGCTCTTCTTTGGTTGCTAGGTAACGGGCTGGGCTTGGCTGGCGTTGCTCGGTAACAACGCAGCGCCAGGTTGTGATTGGAAGAATTTTTAAATGTCTCGTTTTCCAGACAACAAACAACATCGACTTGTTGCCTGGAAACGTCTGTGATGTTTTTTCAAGCGTTTTTAGAAGCAGTTGAGACCCAAACTGAAGAACAGGAACAGATTATGAAACCTGATTTTTTCACAATGCGTCCCCCTTCAACAGAGCAACGACCGCATCTAAAATCAAATGGCTCCAATCAAGGTTTCCATCTTGTGCAGTTCCAGCTGCACACTGCAATAATCACCAGCTGAAGTTTATGGGGTTTAATTTTATGTTCATTTGCCTCACTCCCCAAAATTCATTTGGCGTGAAAACAATAAACATTTGCATCTCAACAGGTTCAAATTGCCTCCAGTGTCTGGGTGAAATTAAAGTGTCACAAAAACAAACAGTATGGCTGATACTTGATTGGATATTTTCACATTATGCATAATAAGGTAGAAAGTTTGTGTCTCCAATGATTTAAAAACAAAAGAGTTGATTCTGAACATTTTCTTTTGATCAAGAATTCAATATGAAAGAGATCTCAGTCATCGGCATATGAAACAGTTATAGGATGACATGAGCGGCTGAGTCGCTCCTGTTCATCTTTGACAGGAAGGCGAAGTTAATCCGCAGGGAGTAAAGACGAGAGCAACAATCACAGAGTCCAGGTCTCATTTAATGGAGGCTGCCTCACTTCCTTTAGGTCTGTCGAGCATTAATTGGTGTGTGAGCAAAGATGAGCTAATATTAGCTCTGATCCACCCAAACAAAACTGTCCCTCTGTGAGTCGCTGTGTTTCCATTCAAAATGTCAACAAACCTTTTTCTGTATCCAGCTGAGGTCAAAAGACACAATTTTGTAAAAGCTGTTAAAGATTGCTTGTTGAACTGAAATGTTTAAATATGTCAACAAAAAAAAAGCAAAACGCCCAAAGAAATCTTAAGAAAAGCAAAACACAAATGTTGATTTTCTGAACCTGATTATGTTAAAACCTGATCAAAGTTGCAAAATTGACTGCACAGAAAATTGCTTCAATTGAATCTTTGTAAAGCTGCTGATGAGAAACATGATGGTGTTTCATTTTACAGGATGGATGAACTGTTGGAGGAGGCGAAGAAACCAGCAGGGTTGAGGAGCAATAGTTACATTTACTTGAGTAACTCTTTTGAAAAAATTTATTTCTAGGAGTATTTTTGATAATGTTGTACTTTGACTTTTACTTGAGTAATTAATTTATTTTAGTATGTTATGAGTGAAATTATTTTGAAGTATTTCTAAACTTTTCCCAAGTATTTTTGGTTTTAGTGTCTAGTGTAAATGTCTTTGGACACTTGAAAGAAGACAAAACTGACTTAAAAGTAAATGGTAGATTATTTCACTTATAAGAAGACATTTTCCCACGCTGTCAGTTGAGTGATTTGACATTTGAACAAGAACTTTTTTTTATCAATATTAAGGAATTCTTTACTTTAAACAAACTTCTGTATCTTGCTGAAAAGTTATCTTTAAGTTAGTTTGTCTTTCTTCAATTGTGCTACAATAATTGCACTAGAAATTGAACCAAACATACTTGGTACATTTTGTTTTTGGATTCTTACTTGATGATAACATTTTGGATGCTTTACATAGTAACTTTATTTCTCACCACTGAAAGAAGACAATACTTTTTAAAATATCAGCTTATTAACAACACTTTCAGTGGATATTTATGTTTCAAAGTCAAAGTCTGCAGTTGAGACTGATGACATTATTATATCTGACATTCTGATACACATACAGCAGCTCAGACCATAATATCTATCAGTGGAAGTATTTGTTTGGGTCCAGACTCAACATTATCAATTACAGTCTGGGAACGACTCCAGGAAGCCAACTCTGGGAATGGAACGGGGCGAAGTAAATAAATGAATAAATGGATGGAGATTAAATTTGAATTCAATAAATCAAATCTGTTTTGCCAGCAAAGAGAAAAAACGGCATCAAAATACAGCAAAAGATGAATCTGAATGTCACTGCTGGAGAATAATGAAGCACTAGGCACAATAAACGCAGCTTCAATTATTTTAATACATTTCCAGCATGATTGCTGTTCCAATGCGGCTTCATGTTTCAAGCCGGCAGAGGATTAATGCAATTTTCAATTTAAGGGCTATTTTTCAGGGCAGTAATGGATGCTGTCAGAGAAATCACGACCTCATTAGGAGAAAACAAAACGCAGCTGAGATCCGGCTGCAAGGTGAACGGCTCCGTGCGACCCGCCACCTCTGGGACCGAACCGAAGCCTGCAGGCCCCACATGTCATCGCTCTGCTGATTCCAAGAAACTCACTCACATAATGTTCATCATCATCACACACACACACACACACACCTAGACACACACACACACACACACACACACCTAGACACACACACCTACACACACACACACACACACCTAGACACACACACACACACACCTACACACACCCCAGCACACACCTACACACACACACACACACACACACCTACACCCACACACACGCACACACACACACCCACACACACACCTACACACACCCCAGCACACACATACACACACACACGTACACACACGCACACCCACACACACACACCAGCACACCCCTACATACACACACACACACCCACCCACACACACACACACGTACACACACGCACACCCACACACACACACCAGCACACCCCTACATACACACACGTACACACACACACACACCCACACTCACCAATGTTAGAAAATGGGAGTAAACGCTTTCGAAGGGTTTTTGCGGAGGAGACGCCAAATAAGAAGAAAAGCAGGTTGGGTCAGTTTTTCAGGTCAGGAGTGAAAATGTTATTAGCTCATAAGGTGGGAAATGAAAACAGTAAATCGTTAATTTATTAACTATTGGTCAAACAATAATGATTGGCAACTTTTCAGCCCTGGAAGTCTGTTGTTCCAACAACATAGATCTACAAAAAACAGACCTGCATCGCAGTCTGAGAATCTATTATCATGAAAGTGTGGTCAGAAATTTACATACACTCATCTCAGACTTCGGTGTTATTGATTTATGGGTTGGATTTCCAGGCAGCTTAGGACGCAACACAAAATGTGCAAAAATAAATGTAGAAACAACAGAACCAGCTCAAAAGACTTAAAGTGATTTACAAACTCAGGGTTTCCCGTTTGGGATGAGGTATATATAGTATGAACAATGACGTTATTGTCCAACATTAGTGTCTGACCTCTCCAAATCCTTCAGTAAGAGTAGAATCTGTTACAGTTATTATCTTTGGGAGTAAAAACATTTCTGGATTTAATTACATTTTAGGAAAACATTTTTCTGGCTCCTGACTGATAATCTGGGATAAAATGTGACAGGAATCCGTTTTCCTGCCAAGCGTTTGTTAGTTTTGCTCAGATTTTGTTTGAAGTTTGCTCCTATTTTTCTGTTATCTTCATATTTCACCGTTGCTGTAAATGCTTTTATTTCTACAGTAAGTTGTTCCTCATCTATTTCCAGTTGATTTGCATCTGGGAACTAATTTTCCTCTCCACGTCGCACATCAAGCGACACGGTGAAAGTGATGCAGCTCGAACTTTAACTCCTGGGAGAACGAAGCCTGTCTTCTCTAAAACTACATGACAGGATCCCAAACACACAGCATATCCACTCAAAATCCACTTTAATTATCGCACTCATTAACATCCGTGACTATTCATCTTTGCTTTTAGAGCTGAAAACTTTACTTGTTTGGTATCTAACTAGTTTTGAATTCATTTAGTCTCCATAGAAACAGGATGTGTGTGTGTTTAGACACACACACATCCTGTGTGCAGGAGTGTGTCTGCATGTAAACAAGCTTGTGTTTTTACTGCCACACTTCTCAAAGCGGCTGCTCTGCTTTCTCATGACTCTTTTTATTTTTTCAGTGATTCTGCGGCGCCGAATTCCTTTTTATATCTGGAATAAAAAGTTTTTTCTGACGTTTGTCAGGAAGAAGGTTTTGGGGCTGAATCTCAGCAGGAATTTTCGTTTTTCTCTGGTTAAAACAATGAACTCAGTTAAATAATTGGAGAAATGCCCGAATTGATTAACATATATGAGCTGGACTCTCAAACAAAGCTCACTGTAGAAAGTTTAACTTACATGTTTCAATTAAAAAATAGTTTATTGATCGCAAACAATAAACAGAAATTAAATTTTTTAAATTCACCTTCAATTTTTCGCTTGTTAAAGTCAGAGTTGGGGAGAGTTTCCCCAAATAAGGGCAGAAGTACTTCAACATACTTTTATTCAAGTAAAAGTAAAAGAAATAAATTATTCACGAGTAAAAATATTTGGAAAAAGGTTTACTCAAGTACTGAGTAACTGATCAAATTATCAACCATTTAATATCTAAAAATTACATCATCAGATGGATCAAAATGCAGTTATGTGGAAATTTTGGTATTTTAAGAACCAAAATGACAATAATTCACATAAGTAAGAAAAAACAACAAAATAAGGCAAAAGAAAAAATGCTTAAAATCAGACTGAAACTTTCATAAAAACAGCAGAAAGAGTAGAAATACTGCAGAGACGTAGAAATACTCCTGAAAGTTACTCAAGTAAAAGTAAATTGAGTAAATGTAACTAGTTACTACACAGATCAGTCAAAAAAAACATATTTTTTTATTAAATCCAATAAAGCTGAGTGAATTCAACAACCCAACTTGTTCCCATGCAGTTTGGTTTGATTTTGTGTTCAGAAGACAGAAGTTTATTCCGTAAAGTCATTTCGTGGTGCAACAGTTTTTATGAAAGTATTTGTGGATTGTAACTAAAGTTAAAGTTAAAGAGTTTTGTATTTTTCTGTATTTCACAATTACAAAACAGCAGTTACATCTCACTTCATTATTTATTTATTTACAAACTTCTGGTTTGGATGGTTGTTTAAACATTTCAAATTAAAAGCTTCTATTAATCTGCAGGTTGTTTCTGTGTTTTCAGCGCACAGACGTGTTTGAAGTTGCAGAAAATTCACAGCTGCTGGCCTGTTTTGGCCTGTTTTGGCCTGATTCTGGATTCTGGGCATTCATGGTTGATGAACACGTGCCAATAAAAGCGTCTTCATCTCAAAGACACGAAACGAGAACAAAGCCTTCGCCAACTTCAAAGATGAAATGATGAAATGATGAAATGATGAAATGATGAAACGGGCAGGAAGGACTGCCCACGGGTCGCCGTCCGTCACGCAGACATGCTGGCTGGACTTCTAGCTGACTGTTTTCATACCGGCTGGCATGGAGGGACTTTTTCATCCTTAATAAAACCATCAGTGTTTTTGCATCCACACTCATTATTTTTGTCTATTTTATTCTTTCTCATCTGTTCCTTCAATTTTTTTACAGGGACCTACTTCATGCTGTCACACTGCTGAAACAGAAATGGGATAAATCACATTTAATTCATAACTTAACTGTCCCACGATGCCCATTACCCATTTTAACCATTTTACCCTTTTATTGTGATTACAAATGAGCCACAATCAACTAAATCTGACATTTCACAATGAAATCTTTTAGTGTCTAAATAATAACTGGTTTTTGACTAACAATGACAATTAAATAAATTAATGTAACATAAAATAATTGATTGCATAAATATTCAACACTTTCCAGTTACTACTTGTTGTATTTACTCAACAAAATGTGTTTTCTTTTACTAAAATTCACTAAAGTTTACAATAAAATATACATAATTCCTCCAGTAGTTGTAATAGTTAGTCACCAAAAGTTTACTTTTTGACAAAAATGTACAATGAAATCTTTAGTGTCAAAGTGAAAATCAATTTCTGCTTAATAATGTCAATTAAATGAAAATATGACATAAAATAATTGATTGCAGAAATATTCAATCCATTCCACAAGATTTGAAAATAATGACAATTGAAAATTTGTAACATACAAAATGAATTTTGTAAATATATTTGAGTCTGTCAATCAGTTAGGCTGCACATCAGGCTTTGATGTGCAGCCTAACTGGCTTGGCTTTGACTAGGCCACTTCATCAAAACATAAAAATACCAAAACGTTCTATATTACTCAACAATCGATTTAATACTTTTCTGATCACCGACCAGCTAATCGTGGAGTTCAGCCTCTATAAACTGTTTGTCAGGAAGTGATTTGCTGTAATTTTTGGGTTTGTGATTGGATTTTATAGGTAGCAGCGCGGAGAGGACGTCTGCAATCTGTAGCTCCATAAAGAGTCTGTGCCGATGGTTTTTAATCATCCCAACCTCTCCTTCCATTGTTCTGATTATAATGAGGCTTTAATTTGAAATGACTCTGTTTCTGTGCAGATCATTCCGGTGAGCAGCCTTCCAGCCAAACTCATTCAGCGTCACACATTTAAACTGCAGACTAATACAGAGAGTGGATGAGGGCAGATCCACCGGAGGCTGGATAATTAACAAGCTTGGGTTTTGTTCAAACTTTTGTCACAAAATGAAATAAAATAAAATCAAGGCAAGAAAGTCGTCTGATTGTATTTTATTTTTTGATAAAAATTGATGTTATTTATTAAAGGTCCAACACTTAAAAATGATTTTGCAAATTTGCTGTATTAAAGAAAATGCATCTAGTTTTTTAAAGTTTTTTGAGCTTTACTGAACAAAATTGTCTGGGATATTCTGTTGTAAGAACAGATGCGAGTCATCCGTTCTTTATTTAGTTTAATGAACTAAATAACAGCTGATTTGGGTGCAGGAAAGTTTCTGCATAAACATCGCTTTGCTCCTTATAAAGCTGAGTTATAGAAAGACAAATACTTTATGTTTTTCTGTACAACAGGTCAAAGAAATGAAAAACAAATAAAATTACAAGAATGAAGTCAAAATGTGATCAGAATAAAGTTATATTACATCTTTATTCTTGCAGTATGTCTGTTAAAACTTGTGTAAATATACAAAATTAGATGAGAGAGTTGCTACAACTGTTGAGCCTCTCTGTTTGTTTTTGTGGAATTTGAATAAGAGATTAAGAAAATTACTCAACAGATTGAAACATTGCTCCTACATTTTGTCTCAGTGACTTATAACCATTTTCTGCTGGTTGTGTGTTTGCAGCTGTAGAAACAGAAAAAGGTGGCAAAAAGCGCGATCTGGTTTTGCACTGGAACCAGTTTGCTGGGAAAGAATCTCTGATAGCTTGACTTCTCCGTGAAGATTCATCCATGTCTTTGAAGGGTGGCATGTTGTGCTTCCTTGAACAGGCTAGCATAGCATCTCTGTGTGATGCAAAACGTGTTCAGTACATTTTTGCACAAAGTCATTCTTAGTTAATGTGATTTTAGTCTGCACTTCTGCAGACTAAAATCCTTTTTTATCCATCCTTTTTTATTGGACTGTTTTCACTTTAAATCTCCCCTAAAAAAGGGATGCAAACAGAAGTGCAATTATACAACTACACATCTTTGAAAAGCATTAGTGGAGCCTCCTGTACAACTACCAAGAATGCAGTAAGTTGTTTCTAGATAGTAAAGCAACAAGAATGTTTTCCAGCGGGCATACAGCAGTAAAACGAGCTGACCAAATGTGCTGGAGCTCAACTTGGGTTGCTAGCTAACTGGCTGGGTTTGGTTGCTTGGTAACGACTGGAACCTGCTGATTGGTTACATTCTGAATGATTTTGACAAAGCCCATTTCTTCATGAGGGTTGCTAAGTAGCAATGCAGTGCATGTTGAATGTGACTTAAAAACTGGAAGGTTTTTGAAAGGGCTCATTTTTCAAACATCAGAAAACCTTTAGCTTACTCCTGATAAATGGCTGAGTGGTTTTATTTAAATGCTTGGCTTTTTAGAAGCAGTAGAAACCTAAATAAAAGCATAAAATCATCACCTTTCATCAAAACTGACAACTCAGAACTCCTCACATCAGATAATTAGAATACAAGAAGATAAATGTGTTTGGAAAAGTCATCAATACGGAGGAAGCAGTCATTTTCGGTTTGTTGTTTCTCAGAACACTTGGGCTTCAAAGCGCCGGTGATTAGAAGTGCCGACCTCCTGCTGTGACGCTTCAGCAGGAGTCTGAAGGTGAAGATGAAGTGATACCCACTTTGGATTCTGACCCACACCTCGGAGAAACACTTGGACCTCTACTGTCAGGCAAACATGTCGTTTTCTCCGTCTAAACCCTCCGCTGGATGTGTCATCCTGTGAAAGTCTTGTCTTTTCTCATCTATCTGTCCTTTCATCTCCATCAGATTTTTTCCAACTCATCAAAAACACTTAAGCAGGAACTTTTTGTACTTTTCAGGGACTTGCAGTGAGTATTTACCAGTAAATGAGGCTTTACTGAAAAGATGCAGTCAGATTTGAGGGTTTTCTGAATGTACACTGAATCAATCATGAGGCGATTCTCCGCTGCTTGTTTTCTTTCATCAAATGTTCAAACCCGTAATGTTGCATCCTTGGAAAATCAACATCTTTGCACGGTTCCCTCTCCTCCTCAGGGCTCATTCATCTCTAAAAGGTTCATTTATTTCCACTTCTGTGCTTGTTGTATCAAACGAAACGAGTCAGAGTGATGCTTGCAGAGTTGCTGTGTTTCTAATCTAAAAACCTGCAAGTAAACATTTAATAACGTCACATTGACAAAGCAGGAAATCATTTATTCAGACAACTTGAACTTCCTCCAGCATGATCAGAGGGATTTATTGATCTTAAGTTGTAACGGCATCTCATTATGATGAAAAAACATTTTATAAACAGTAGGATACAGCAAATTAATTCTGGTTGATACTAAACTCGTTCAAAAGAGTTTTTTTCTGGTTTGAGGCATCAATAAACGAGCAAGCAACTATCCATTTGGTTTATTTGTTCACTTTTTTCATTGTAAAACTTTATTTATTCATGATAACAGTATGCATTAAGGCCGCTCTGTACTACTAGTTTGATTAATTAATCAAAAGTCAAATCAAATTTTAGAATATCACTGTCTTGTTGGATTAATTAAAGTTTTGGCCCCAGCTATCTGCTGGACGCCTGATCAGTGGTCTGAGTGAAAATAGATATTACATGTGCAGAAAATTTACTTTTATCACTAGAAATGTAAGAACATTATTGTGAAATTCTGGTCATATTTAAAAGATTTCCGGGAACTGTGGATCTGTTTTAGTTGACCGTATGTGTTAAGTTTGGTTAAGTTTCTGGTGACATCAAAATGCAGACTGGAGTTAAAGGTCATCATAAATCATTTAGGAGATAAAACTACAATTAAAACATAAAACCACAAATGAGGGAACTGAGAACCACACAAGTTAAACTTACTGAGTGACTCTGGAAATAACAAAAGGGACCAGAAGAGCTAATCACAGGTGAGTAGATGCAGCTGGGAGGAAAGAAGAGAACCAAAGAGAATGAAAAGGAAAATTTCAAATATTTTAAAAGTCAAAAATAGATTAATTGATCTGAATATTGCTGCTTGTGTTGTGATGAACTGCTTGTCCTTCAGAATAAAAGTCTGGTTTAAAACATTGTTGTGGTTTGCAGTGCTGAAGTTTCTCCTAATTTAAATCACAGCAGCTGCTGCTCTGCTGAAGGCGCCTTCAGTACCTCATACTGACTAAACGTCTTCCCAAAGTTTGACCAAATTAAACAAAATCTATTCTCTTTGTGAGACTGTTACGTCCGCCAGGACGCCATATTTAAAAGGACACATAGACAAAAGGATTCCAAGAAAAATATTCCTTTATTCATTTTTTTCTTTTCTTTTAGGCTTCCTTGTCCTTTTCTACTTGTTTTTTTTTTCTGTAAAGGAAGGAGAGAACCCCTCTTCCCGTGTCCCAAAACGTAACAAAAAAAAGTAAGAGAAAAAAAGTTCAACAGAAAGGTGGACCTGGTGAGCCGGTCCAAAGAAACAAAAAGGTACAGCAGGGGGCCAACCCTATACAGGGCCGTCGAAGCCCCTGCTAGTACCAGACTAAAGAAAATAGGGGAAAATAATACATTAACACAAAATGACCGAAAACAGGACAACCGGACTCACCAGGCCAAAAACAAACCAAAAAACAACCAAAAAAATCCCCATGGCAGGCAGGAGGCGTCACATGGGTCCAAAGGCCGACAAAGTTGGAGGAGCCTCCTCCGGGCGCATCCCTCTTGGAGGTGGAGGTGGAGGTGGATGAGCGAGCGAGAGAGAGCGGCTGGGCGGGCTCAACCATTACAAACCCAGCCTATTTATAGGCCGATCTCGTGCCCACCAATTAACAAAACCAAACTAATTAAAAAAAGAATCGCTGTACTAAAATATATTAAACACAAAACCACTCAACTTAAACCAATACAAAATTATTTAAGGAAATAAAAATTATAAAGTGCCCAAAGAACATAACAGAGACCAAATATTACTGAGAAATAATTCATTTCCTTCCTCCAGCGAGACTCAAACTGTCTTTGCTGAATTTATTGATCAGGCCAGTGGAGGGACTCAGTAATTTGGTTGAAACATCTATTAATCAGCTGAAAACTGATTAATAAAAACTGTTCCTAATGTGAATCACGTTCCCGATTCTCAGCTCCTCTTGTGATTCATGTTCCTT
Source organism: Poeciliopsis prolifica (assembly GCF_027474105.1). NCBI lineage: Eukaryota > Metazoa > Chordata > Actinopteri > Cyprinodontiformes > Poeciliidae > Poeciliopsis > Poeciliopsis prolifica. Next base: position 22,019 of record NW_026562478.1, on the reverse strand, counting down.
TTCTTGTCTCTGTTTAATGTTCTCATGATTTTCCAAACCTGTCAAGTCGACACTTTTACTGCTCTGAGTGCAGTTTGGGTTCACATGATTGGTGCTTTTGTGCAATTCTGTGGTCTCATGTTGCTGTGAAAAGCTTTCATTATGACAGAAAACAAATGCAAGTCAGTGTCACACTGTGTCAGACCTCTTGATGAGTCACTTTTTACAGTTTCTCCTTTTGCTTTCAGACTGTTGCCCTGTTGATCCACCTGGACAGTTTATTAAAACCAGCTTCAGGTGAACATCTTATTTAGAAAAGACGTTTCATGCTTTGCAAATTGTTTCAGTGTTTATGTAGCTAAATAGCTACAGCTATAACACTGAATGTTAAGCTAATATTTAGCTAATGTTTAACATTGAGCTAAATCTTTGTTAAACAAACGTTTGTCTAAAATAAACATTTATTAAATCTAAATAGATTTAGATTTGTTTATCTAAATCTTTGATAAACATGTGTTAGCTAATCATCTAGATACAACTATAACACTGAAACGTTAAGCTAAAGATTTAAATACTTAGCTACCAGTTAGCTACCAGTTTAGCTCCAGCTTATTACATCAAAATATTAAGCTAAATGTGCAAATATTAGCTACATATATAGTGAACATCTAGCTAATTATGTTAGCTACAGCTAAAACATTTAACACATAGCATTTTGTAAACAGTCTCATTCAAACAGAGCTCCTTCTTCTACATCTACAATTATGCTTTGCTCTGTGTTTTACTGAAGTTTACTGCATTTTCACTGATACTGTTGCATTAAAACAACTGGATGGATGGCTGGATGTTGCCTAACCGCTGAATGAGACAACAGCTATTATTCTTTTCATACCCTGGGTGTCTTTTAATATTACAGAAAGATCCTGAAAAACATAAGAAACTATTCAAACAATCAGATGATTTTGGACAGCACACAGTGACATGCATCTGTAGGGCGAGGCAGCCACTCGCTGTTCAGTCCTCAGCATTACAAGGCAATGGCTTCACTCTGAAAAACTGCAGCTTCAGCAGCGCTGGTTAATCATTTACATCATTGAGATAAAATGTTTAAAATAGAAAAGGTAGATCAAGAATAAATTTTTTTGTGCCAAATAACCTGTTTGCCTCATCTTACTATGAAAATGCAGCAGAAAAATGATTCATTAAACAGACAAAACCTTTATGGATAAAACAGAAATTAACTTTGTCTAGCCTGGATAATTCTTGATCATAAACCTAATTCTGCAGCTCTTTTTATATTGAAAAGACAATCCTACAAGATATGTTTAAAGAAATAAATGGAAAATATAGAAAATTGCTGCTTTGTCTAATGCATGCCTATCTTTTTCTACGTGTGCATATAATTTCCCATATTGTGATATTTCTCCATTGGAGGAATTTGCTGCAAAAATGTCAGATATAATATTTATATGTCTTCTGTAGGTAAATTATTTTTTACCATGCTTTCCCACATATAGCTGATTCTTTATTTGAGTTTTACCTAAGCAACATTTTGTGACATATAGTGATTGTTTACAGTCAAAGGCTTAATAGAAAGACAAAGTTAGTCAAACTTGGCAAATTGCATATTTATTATAGTTCACTACAACAGGAAGTAATAAGTAAATTTTTTTTTTTCAGTCTACATTTTTACTATTACTTGAGTAAAATTATGTTGAAGGAAGAAGTGCTATTTTTACTTGAGTCCAATGTTTGGTTACTTTGCCCCATTGAGGATTATGTTGCGAAATTTGGGGTGTTAATTCCTGGAGGCACAATGTGGTGTGTCAAAGGTTGTTGCAGTTAATCTTTCTAACTCGGAAATATTCTCCTTAAGGAATATTTTCCAAATTTGGAAAACTGCATTTTTATTTTGTGCCTGTATTTTCGCTAATTTTATTGACAAACAAAATAAAAAACAGGATTAATTTGTGATCATATTCGTTAGTTTGATTGTGTTATATTATAAATCACATCATATTTTTCTTGCCTTCCTGTTGGCTTTTTCCCTGTTTTTTTTCCTAGCTTACAACAGGAAGTAAAAAAAAAGAAAGAGGAAGAACCGTTGGTGACGTCACCGCCGTGCCGTTTCGGAGGCACGTGACGCTGACTGGTCAGCTGATAAAAGTCGGCTGTTTGTCGACAACAAGCTCGAATTGCTCGGTCATTGTGGTTCTGCTGGTCCCGGTTCTGGCGCCATGAGGATCCTGGTCCTGTTCATGTTGGCGGCGTCAGCCTTGACGACCGACGCCCTGGTTCGGTAAGTTAAAAAAACAACAAACGTTTAATCCGTTTAGTCTGCCGGTTTAAAACGACCTTAAAGCCTATAAAGTTAAGCTAACCGCGTTAGCAGCAACTTACACAAGGTTAACCGTGTTGGCGCCGCATTGACGGCCACGCCGGTGGTTTTAATGTGGTTTGGAGAAGGTTTGTCTGCTAATATCAGGTCAGAGGTCACCTGACCTGATGGCTGCCTCAACAAGCCCAACTGATCTGCTGACATGAAGCCGTTAGCTGACACTTTGTCTCTCAGTTTCTACAAGAAAGTAGATTAAATGACTTTAGGCGGGGAGTCTGTTTCGGTTTATTTTACTGAATTTGGTTTTGCATTTACAATAGAGGGCGCATAGCGGAATTTATTTTCAATCTGGAGCCGCAAAACGCTTCAAGAAGGTGTCATCAGTCCATCCCCTGCGTCATTTCCGGTTGTCTAGGGACAGGTCACTGAGGTATCGGGTCCAAATGAGAATCTCCAACATCCCCTCATGGTACCATCCTGTAAAACCATCCAAGTCATAAGAGATCATATAATCTTTCCAGGAAATTCAGTGTCTGCATCTGTTTATTCCCAGCTGAACCTACTTAGCAATGGGTGTCTTGGCAAAATTTGCTAAAACGATTATGTTGGTACACAAGTTTTAATCTGAAAGAGCATTAACAGATCGTGTGTGCTGATTAAAAATGTGTTTCTGACTAATAATGAGAATAAACTGTGACTAGGGCCAAAGCCAGGCCTTTGGGGCTCTGGGCCCCACGGCCTGTTAAAACCAATAACAGCACAAATGTTGTTCAGGTTTGGTGTAATCTTTTATTGGCTAATCGTAAAATAATCAAGAATAATTGGTTATTTGACTAAACTGTAATTGCAAACCAGCTGAAGGTCAAACACAAAGAAAAGGTTAAACTTGTCTTAGATTGTAACTACAATCAAATTAAGTCAAGTTGAAATTATTAAATATTTTGATCTATGCTGAAAACAAATTAAGTTGCATGTTTCGATTCTCAAACACTTTTGTGCGTTCTCTTTATGGTAATAAAAGTGACCGACTTGTCTGCGTTGAAACAAAGGGCATTCAGTTGATGTTTTGCCAAACAATCGTTACAACAAAATTAAGATGCATTTCCATTTTTTGATTAATTTCAAATGCTCATAATCTTTTGTGTGTACATAGCTACTTCTAAATTATTCAAACCTATTTCTGCTCCTCTTACGATAAAGCAAAATTAGTCTTGTCAAACCAAAAGTTGCAACAACACAATAAAATTGACTAATTTAGCAAGTAGATATGGATTTCTCTGCATATTTATTAGCAGGAAGTCTCAAAACCACAAACTGCAGCAGCTACTAAAACTGTTTGCTTGAGGCGACTGCAGCCAGTGACTGAATGTAGCAGCAAGTCTCCACAGTCTCACTAATTCTAATTCAGAATCAATAACTTGTATACTTTGTTTCTGCTGGGGTTTACTTTTAGTTCTGTGCATCTTCGAAACCTTCTGCAGACCTTTTGGTGCAGCAAAGCAGCAGCTCTATTCTGGAAACAAAAAACCTTGCATTTCTAAACACTTCCTGTTCTAAGGTTTTTCCAAAATGTTTAAAACATGAACCCAAATATAAAATGTCTTCCTACTGAGCTCATGATGATTGCGTCATCTTTATTGTTTTAAGAGGCGACTGTAAAACTCAATACCTGACTAAGGTATTGAGTAAGGAAGATAGTTTCAGCTGACTGTTTTTAGGTGTGTAGTAACTGGGTCAGCTGTGAAAATGGGGACAAATGGCAGTCAGGTTATCACTTGTGGTTTTTCTGACACCATATTTAGTTTGTCAGTCAGGTTTGACTGTTTTTGTGACAAGTTTCAACCTGTAGCTTTAAAGGTGTGTGTGGTGGTTTTCAAAAGCTTCTCTAAGCAACTTTACAATAAAAATCTGTCAGAAGGTTGTCCAAAAGTTACAAAATATAACACTGGCTCCAAAAATGTTAATGAATTAAATCTCAGTCATTTTTGAGCACAAATCTGACCATTTCTGATCTCTGGAATAATTCAATCACATAAATTGATAAAGGTTCAATTCCATTTGCATGGTTTATTGTTTTTTTCTTTTTACCAAAAGCTGGATGACTAAGTCATCAGTGTGGAGAATTTGTATGAAATGTTTGGAGACTTTCATAATTTATTAATAATTATATAAAGTTGTTGCAATAGATAATTGTATCATTTATTGCAATGACGTCCCCAAGGGGGCAGCGCAGGTTGCACCATGGGGATAAAGTGGGAGGAAGTAGATCAGATCTTTGATTTTCTTGGGAATAAATGTTGCTGTCAGTTCAGCTTTTGCTTCATTGTGGAAACTGGAATAAAACGTAACTGTTTAAATGATCTAAATTAAACTTTTAAACTGTTTTTTGTTTTTTTTGTTCAGAATTCCCTTGAAGAAATTCCGTTCAATCCGACGCGAACTGACTGACTCGGGAAGACGAGCCGATGAGCTGCTGGCCGACAGACACTCCCTGAAGTACAACCTGGGCTTCCCGTCCAGTAATGGACCCACTCCAGAAATGCTGAAGAACTACCTGGATGTAAGCATGTCTGCTTCTCTACAGCTGCGGCCCGAAACGCCCTCAGCCGTTTTGTTCGAGTCGAGCTGCAGGGGGAAAGAACAATGGCTCAGTTGTTGTTGCAGAATTACGCAACGTTTCCAGAAAGGCAGATAAAGTGCTGAAACTCTGGGAAAGTGTGACGGCTTCTGATTCCATCAGCGGGTTTGTTTACTCTGAGGCTGCAGAACAATAGATGATCACAACTTTTAGATCAATGGTGTCCAAAGTGTGGCTCGGGGGCAGTTTGTGGACCCTGAAAGTATTTTGTTTGGCACCTGATCACAAGTCATGAGTGGTTTAAAAAAAATTGGCCCACAATATAAAAAAACAGTTGCGGCAAAAAATTTGCACTATATATATTTTATTTTAAGCTTCTGTTGAAGTTTTTTCCACTTATTAAAATATTCATAATGAAGCTTGGTTAGTATTTTATCACAAATTATGTTACAACTTCATACATTTTTAGCCTCAAGCTTGTTAAACTTTTTTTTTTTTATTAAATGATCTCCTAGAAGCTGTGTTTCGGGTGATTCTCCTGGAGAGAGAAACCTTTTATTTTCAGACTGAATTACATTTTCTGCTCTCTGGGGAACTTAAGCAGAAGTGAAAACTAATCGCACAATAAATCCGAATCCACTTCTCCATTTTACGTTTGAGAAACTGAGCATGACTCGACAGAAACGCAGCGTTTGGTCACATGAAGCAGCAATCTGGTGGCGGTCATGAGTAATCGTTTCCTTTCTGCAGTTTTCTCTTCCTGTTGTAACGGTTGACCCGCGTCGTCCGCTGCTTATGATTATGGGTCAAACTGGCTGGTTAATGTTTAGCCTGCTCCGTTGGTCCTTGAATGACCTTGTTTTCCCTGACCAGGCTCAGTATTACGGGGAGATCAGCCTGGGCACGCCCCCCCAGCTGTTCACGGTGGTGTTTGACACCGGCTCGTCCAACCTGTGGGTCCCCTCCGTTCACTGCTCCCTGCTGGACATCGCCTGCCGTGAGTCCGTCTCCTCTGACGCCAGACCGGAACCAACCGGGAATTTAACCCTCTGTTTTCCTTTCAGTGCTTCACCACAAATATAACTCAGCTAAATCCAGCATATGTGAAGAACGGCACCGCCTTCGCCATCCAGTATGGATCGGGCAGTTTGTCCGGATACCTCAGCCAGGATACGTGCGCCGTAAGCTCCGCCCACAGCAGATCGGACCAGAGTATCAGGACCACGCTACAAAACTAAAATATGAGAATGCACTTATGTGAGAGTAAAGTTGTCCCATTTTGTAAATCTCGACTTCTTGTGAAACCACTACTTCTCATATTTTGGCTTTATTCTCGTAATGAATCATATTTTCCTAGCGTGGCCCCGTTACTCGGCCGTAGATCAGAGTCGAGTTATTGCCGTGTGAAACCCGCTGACCTGGCTCTCCCCTCAGATCGGCGACATCACCGTGGAGAAGCAGCTGTTCGGTGAAGCCATCAAGCAGCCCGGCATCGCCTTCATCGCAGCCAAGTTCGACGGGATCCTGGGCATGGCGTATCCCCGGATCTCTGTGGATGACGTGGTTCCTGTGTTCGATAACATCATGAACCAGAAGAAGGTGGAGCAGAACGTCTTCTCCTTCTACCTGAACAGGTGAGACGGATGTTTTTCTTCACAGGAGTCAAACATTCTGCTGTGCAAATGAAGGATGAGGCTCCGTTTGGTTTGCTAGCTGGTCAGAAATGTGAAGTACAGACTTGGTTGGAGATCGATCTTTTCAGAGTCTTTTATTAAACTGTCATGGTGACAATTTCAATAAATATGGAAAAAGACAAAACATTTTTGTGTTTGTTACAAAACTGAAAAAACAAAGATTTGCATCTCTAGTAATGCTCCAATGTAAAAGGTTTCTGTTATCCTGTGAAATGCAGTTTCTGTAAACAGACCGTTGCAGGTTTTTTTTTTAATCTTGCAAATGAAATTTAGCTAATGATGACTCATCTATATGCATTTTTTTATTTTAATATAAAAGCAGTTTTATACTTTTTACAATGTTCAGCTTCTTAATCATAATTATTGCTGCTGTTTTAAGGTTTGCAAGAGTTTAACTCTACTGAAGAATCATTATCAGTCCTGATAAAACGGACGTTCTCCTGTATAGAAAAGTTGTTTAAATGACTAATTTTGGTGAAGTAATGTATTATTTGTTCTGCTCAGGAACCCGGACACAGAGCCGGGAGGCGAGCTGCTGCTGGGAGGAACCGACCCAAAATATTACAGCGGAGATTTCCACTACGTCAACATCAGCCGACAGGCCTACTGGCAGGTCCACATGGACGGGTAAGAGACGCACAAACCTGCACAGCAGCCCAAAGTTGAACTAAATCAGTTTCGCTTACGCTTCATTTAAGATGACCACATCAAAGGTGGATCCCTTTAAGAGAGTTATTATTAATCACCAAAAACTGAAAGCCAGAAAACCTTCTAACTGAAATCAAACTGATTAATGGGGAAAAAACTATAAATGGAACTAATGCATTTATGAGACTAAAGCATTGTAAAAATTACAGGAATAATACCTTTATTTGTTTACCAAATGCAACAAATATTTGAATATTTTATGCACTTTATTTACTCGGATGAGGAAAGTTAAGTTTTGTTTTTCATTTTCTGTTGTGCTCCAGGATGACGATCGGCAGCCAGCTGAGTTTGTGTAAAGGCTGTGAAGCCATCGTGGACACCGGGACGTCTCTGATCACCGGCCCGGCCGCCGAGGTCAAAGCTCTGCAGAAAGCCATCGGCGCTCTGCCGCTCATCCAGGGAGAGGTGAGGAAACGCTGCGGCTTTGGCCTTTCACATTTTGTCGTGTTAAAAGTTTCAGTGAATATTGAGCAGAATGGAGACGTGTTAGAAGGATAATTCTTCACTTTCGTGTCTGTAAAACACTTCAAGCCTCAGAACTTCAGAAGATGCTCTTTCCACAGGCTCTGTTATTTCAGGTTTGGATTTAAACCAATGGTGTCCAATATTTTTATCTTTTTCTGTACTAGAGGCTAAAAGTGGCAAATTTAAACCACTGGCAGGCCACAAAACTCATTAAATAAAAATTCAAAAGTTTGTGAAAAAATAATTTTATCTTCTGACCTATAAACATTTTTATTTTAATGTCTTTCAGTACATGGTGCCCTGTGAAAAGGTCCCAACGCTGCCAGTCATCACCTTCAACATCGGCGGACAGACCTACAGTCTGACTGGAGACCAGTACATCATGAAGGTGAGGAACCAGCAGGGGGCGACGGCACCGAACAAACACACTGACTCTGAATTATTAAAAGCAGAACAAGTGCAGCTCTGAAGCGGATGAGGCAGGTGTGTTTGGAGAGGAGGACATTAAAGGGGACTTATTATGCAAAAGTCACATTTACACAACTTTTGTGCTTCCATGTTTGTCTCTCCTGCTTCTACAAAAGCCCAAATGCTTTAAAAAACATTTTTAAAATGATTCATTCTGGAAGGATAACCTAATTAAAATATCATCTTAAAATGAGTTTGCACAGAAAATGAAATGAGCAGGTTTTGTCTGGATCCCTGCGAACGCGTTCAGGGAAGCATAATGGGAAACATTTTGTCCTCCGTCCTGCAGGAGAGTCAGGCCGGGGGAAGACGATCTGCCTGAGCGGCTTCATGGCGTTGGACACCCTCCCCCGCCGGGCCGCTCTGGATCCTGGGAGACGTTTTCATCGGCCAGTACTACACCGTGTTCGACCGCCAGAACAACCGGGTCGGCTTCGCCAAGTCCAAGTAAAAAGACGCATCCTGCACCTGGAATGCAAGCTAACGCAACGCTCCGGATCTGAGCTGCTTGTTTCCTGTTTCTGTGATCAAAATGTACCTAACCATAGACTTTAGAGCAAAGATGCACTGATGAGGAGTCTGGACCGGTTCTGATGGAGCGTGAAGCAGAACCTGGATGTGACGAGTTGTGCTATGGTACCGATTCTGCTTTTTGAGACATCCAAGTAATTTTCTTTTCCGTCTTAATCAGGGACTTGTTTTAAAATGTATTAATTGGCGTTTGAAGTGGAAGGTGGTTTTACTACTGATGTTTTTGTCAAAGTGATTGGGCTCAATAAATTTTTTTTAAAAGAACGTCTTGTGTTCTGGTTCTGTTCAGCTGTTTCAATAACCTGGTATTTGTTCAGAGCCATTTCTCCCACAGTGCTGTCGTCCACTTCCTGCTTTTGGAGCGATCTCTGGTCCGCTTGGCGTTCACATATGCATTCGAACCAAACCAGAGTTCTTTGGCCAAACGGGCCGAACTGGGTCCTCCCCTAACTCTTCTGAATCCTTTCTGGGGATTTGATTTGTATATTTTTCCTACTGATGGTGCCAGTGTGGAATCAGTTTCAGTTTCTCTGCACATTTGTTTCTAATTTTTCTTTTGAGTCCAAACCATTCCAATATTTGCTTTTAAACTGAGAAAAAAGCATCAAATCATTTGTTCAGTGAATTAGGAATTTATTTTTCTGCTGCCTTAAAAAATGACACCAATTTAACACGCAACCATTTTAGACTGTTAAATGTTTAGTGGAGTGTTTTTTTTTTTTTTGTTTTTGTTTTGCATTTGCGCTGCCATAAATAAATCCTTCAGCTCCTTCCGTTTTGTTTTTATTATAAAAATTGTCTCCCAACACTGTGAGGAAACGGGCGTCCCAGGTTCCCTTTTCCTCGCTAACGAGTTTCTGGTCCGGTCGGTGATGCCGCGTTTCCGGACCTGCGGATAAAAACTGCTCCGATCAGTGGGTTCCTGTTTGGAAGCAGCTCTGGGAATCCTGGGAACGCCGTCCTGGAACTGCTGGACCAGAGTCTGAACCGTATCACAAAACCAGCAACGTTCAGCCCAGTCTGACCTCTGACCTCAGCGCTCCTCCTCCTGCTCCTTCTCCGAGCCGTCTCCCGGATCCGGCTCGTCGCTCTGCTTCTCCAGCTCCGGGTCTCTGAGCGGGGCGGCGGGGTCTCTCACCACCCCCTCCATCTCCACCTCCAGCTGCTCCTCCGTCTCCTCCTCCACCCGGCCCACCGAGTCGGGGATGATCTCCACTTCGATGTCCGAGGAATCCTCGCTCTCCTTGAACCACACCGTCTTCTGCCCCTCCTTGCGGCGCTGCTTGGACAGGATGGACCTCATCCCGTACTCGTCGCCGTCGCTCCTGCTCCTCCGCACCGACGGGCTCCCCTTGGAGATGTGGTTGGCGTAGACGCCGCAGGTGGAGCAGTGGCGGCTCCGCCTCTCGAGCGGCAGGATGCGGCTCCGGGGCTGGGGAAGGTGCTGCGCCGGGGAACCACGTTGCTCCAGCGTTTGCCTCGGCTCGGGTCGGCTTCGTTCTGGAATCCGTCGTTGGTGAACTGGAGGGAGTCTCTGTGGCCGGACCGGGGCCGGTCGGACCGCAGGCAGGGGCCCAGGCACTGCAGGGGTCAACACAGGGGTCAACACAGGGGCCCAAGTTAACCTCTCCACAATGTTGGCAAAAATAAATTAAACTTTTTAATGCAACATTTTAAAAACCTTCAAATTGTACAGCAGTGTATTGGGACCATAGTAAGAAAAAACAAAAACAATTTGTATGAGAATTTAGTCAATAAGAGGATAAAGTCATATTTTGAGTTCATATGACAAGAATGGTAAAAATTATAAAAAATGTTTTCCCCAGGATTTAGGTCCAGAGACCAGTATAGTAACTTTGTTTTATTGTCTATTCTGCAAAAGTTTTATATTTTGCTTTGAGTTTTAGTTGGAGAACAGAAAAAAGGCAACAAAAGTCCAAAGAAACATTTTAGAAGATTTTTCAAGGTTCTTCTGTCTCCTGGATTTTGCAAACTGACCTCACAAATTTTCTCGAGACTCGTGTTTTCCTTCCACAGGCGGGAAATCAGGAAGCCAATCACGATGAGGGAGAGAACCAGGAGAGCTGCCATGATGAGTCCGAGCAGCGCCATGTCGCCGGGCCGATAGCCAACGTTCGACGGAGACGGGACGGCCACGGCTGCAGACAAACACAGGCGAGGGCTGAGCCAGTCATTCCAGACTAAACTAGAGATGAACTTTGAACTTTCTGTTACCAGGTATGACTTGAACGGAGAGCGCTGCAGTCCCAAACTCTCCTGTGACAGAATCCACGGCTCTGAGCTGCAGACACAACATTGACAGTCAACAAAATGAGCAAAGAGCCTCCGGCAGCAACAAGCTGGTCAGAACCACGGCGGATTGGCAGCATTACGGAGCAAGCAGCAAAAAATCTCAGAAATTCTCTGGAAAATCTCAGAAATTCTCTAGAAAAAAAAGTATAACCTTTTGAGTTTGAAAGTTGAAAAATTGCTGGAAAAACAGAAATTTTCTAGAGAAAACTCATTTCTGAGTTGGAAAAGTGGTAAAATTACGAGAAAAACATTAATAAACTCAAATTTTGAGTGGTCTCAACTTTTCTAGAAAAAACTCTGACATTTCTCAGATTGAAAAGTTGCAAATGTGCCAGAAAAAATCAGAAATGTTGTAGAAAAAATACATTAATATTTCTGAGTCAGAAAAATTTGCTTTTAGAAACTGAAATTTTCTAAAAATAAAAATGGAAATTTCTGAGATTCAGCATTCTCAGAAATTTCCAAATTTTTCCAAAATGTGAGAAAATTTTTTCAAAATGTGAGTTTTTCTTTTTCTTTTGTTTTTTTACTTTTCCAATTCAAAAATACTTTTTCTGCAAACCTTCTGAGATTAATCAAAAGATTTCTGAGTGTTTTGGCAGGAATGTACTGCTGTACATTGGCCCTTTGAGCTGCTGTGGATCCATGGGTCACCTGAAGGGCAAAAGACTCCGTCTTCACCACTCTCTTCAGGATCACGAAGCCGTCGGGAGTCACGTTGACGTAGCTGCTGCTGTACTGAACCTCATACTTCATGTCGGGGTTTAGACCCTGACCCCAAAAACACCAAACAAAGACGTTAATTATCCTCAGAACATCAGGATTTAACCAGACTGTACTGTAAATCCAGAAGGATCTCCTGTAGCAGTCTGTTTCACAGTGGTTTTGAAAAAGCCTCTGATAGGAGCCACTATACACTGCACTGTGTATCACTCTCTTCTGTATCACTTTTTTTAAAGCAGACTTTACTGAGCGTCACTTACACTTGCGAAGTCTTCGTCGCGGGCTCGGACCCTGAAGGGTCTGTTGGTGGTCCGGTCTCGGAGTATCATGCTCTCTGGGATGGAGTTGCTGTAGATAAATCCCTCGAATCGCTCTTTCTCAAAGCGCGGAGGATTCCTGCTCTTCTTCATCACCTCTATGGTCACCTGAGTCACTGCAAACTGATCCCTGTTGTTCACCTGCGAAGCCTGAAACGGAGGAAAACATGTCCAGAATCAGAGCTTCCCATTGTCGGATGTTTTTTAAATGATCCCCAGAAAAATGTTTATTCCCCCCCCCCAGTTTTACCAGGATTGACAGAATAATTGGGCCAACAATATCTGCAGCTTTGGTCATTGTAATGTTCCCCGTGTCTTCATCAATTTGGAATATATTCCCTTCATTTCCTGGTGATGAAAGAAAACATAAATCACTAGAAAAATCTAAAACTTCCCTAAAAAACTCAAATACAGAAAAACTAATAAAACCTATGACTGTTTTTTTACATACCAAAAAATAATTGTACACACGTATTTATGGAAATATTGAGAAAAATAAACAAAGATTTTGGCTAGTAGCTTCTAAGCTAATGAGCTAAAGCTAATTGTTAAACTCTGGATTATTTTTAAATCTTTGAAACATTAGAGTATTTAAAAAAACAAGTTTATTGTTTTTCTTTAAGTAATGAACTAATAACTTTTGTAATATTTAATGAGCTGACTTAAATTGTTTTCAATCTGGAGAAAAAGCAAATACCAGTTAGCTTAGCATGACTAGTTAGCACCAGCTGCCATGTTTTTAGCTTCTTAATTTGTTTTATTTTGTTGTTCTAAATCTAATTCCTGAATGAAACATTTATGTAAAGATATTTTACTGAAATTCTGTTTATTTACTCATCTGGATAGTTTAGGTTGGCTCAATGTTAACTTAGGTTATTAATTTTAATTTATTTATTAACATCATTTAGGTAAAAATATAACCCCATTAAATATTTTTTCCAGTTTGATCATTTAAATAGATGAGAGAAGATGTCAAAATGTTTATTATTATATTCAGTAAATGTTTCCAAAACAGGGAAAAAAGAAAAATGTTGACATATTTTACTTACAATTCAGTGAGATACCATGATATTCTTATGTATCTATTATGTATAAAAAATAATTATATTTGTATGTTTTTACCCTGTTAATTCTTCTCAATGAATCCATATTTTTAGGGAATAATAATAAATTAGACATTTTCTTTATAAAGTTATTGAGTATCAAGTCAGAAGATGAGACCTGAAAAAATCAAAAGTGATTCTCTGGGTGTCTGACCTCGGAGTATCCTGTAGCTGATCGGCTCGCTGCGGTTCCGGTCTCCGTCTCTGGCGAAAACCGGTCCGGGCTCCAGAACCAACGGGCCTTCCTGCGTTTCAAACCAGTCTGCTTTCATTTACCATCTCAGCATTCAACTAAATCACCGTTCACATTCTGGACCCTCATCAAATATTGTCAGTATAATCATATTTGTTCACATATCATGTAGAAAGTTAATTGAAAGTTAATTGAGTTGTGAAAACAGAACGAGGCTCAAACCGATTCCAGCCAGAAGAAACCAATCCGCCTAAAATAACAACTGACTGCTTCCCTTTTAGTCAAAGTCAAACTTCATCACATTTTACAAATATGAAAAACTAAAAATAACAGAAAATCACAACACTGACGATCTGCAGATTGAAATGGAAGAATTTTGATTATTGTCTGTTTCTCACATTTTGTTTCAGATTTTAGTTTAACCCTGACAAATAAACTAAGTTGAAATATGTTAGTTTTTAAAAACATGTTTTGTTTTTTGTGTAAAGTTTTATAATAGTTTAACATTAGAGACAAAATTATTTTGCATTTTGTACAAGCGCTGCACATGTTCTAGACAAACCCACAAAAATAAATTTTTTATGGTTTTTAAGATTTGACCCAAACATCATATCTTAAAGTTTGGGCAAGAAAAGTAAACATTTGTACATTTTTAGTTTTAAAAAGAGATGTTGATATTTGCTGTCCAAACTCACTTCCTTCTCCGTCAGGTTGACTTTGCCTCTGTAGCCGCCGCTGACGCAAAGCTTGGCCAGTCCCAAGTTGGTCCTGAGACACGGCTGGAACCAGGGCGGCCGGTTGTCCACGTCCCTCACCTGGACCGTGATCAGGGCCACGGAGGTGAAGAACGGCTCGTTGGACGCCGAACCGTTGAAGGTGTCCTGGGAGCGGAAGACAAACATCAGGGAACGGACAAAAAGAAAAAAACAGAGCAACGTCCTTCCTGTACCTGAACGTGCAACACCAGAGAGATCTTCTGCACCACGTCGTAGTCCAGGAGGCTTTTCACCAGGAGCTTCGGTGTGTTGATGTTCTCCAGACGGAAATATTTCTCCTGAGACGTTCGGGTCAAATATTGTGGTTTAGAATGAAAAGTAAGACAGATTAACTATTTCAAATCATGTTACACCTTTAAGGGAATGAAAAAGTAGCTGCAGTCTGTCAGGACGAGTAACACCAAAGTAATAATAATCATAATAATAACAAATTGTTTGAAGCGTTTTGATTTACTGCAGCACTGAGGAGTTCAACAGTTTTCCACAAATCAACCGGATCATTTTCCAAATCTGACATTGTGACAACAGAAATGTTTATGACCTTATAGCATTAAAGGTACAGTCTGTAACTTTCAGAGAAGCAATCAGAGTCAGGAGGCGGGTCTTAGCGCTGTCAATCACTATCTTGTGTGTGATGCTCTTCCTTCCTCCTCTGCTGCTACTACAGTTTCTCCTGTCAGCAGATCTTGTTGTAAATGCTAGGCTAGTTAGCACAGACACTGGTGATGGTAGATAAATTGTTTACCTGTAACGGTAAGTCGTTTCTCTGCCATTCTCTCATTTAGCAGCGAGTACATGAGATTAGTTGACAGCACTACGGCCCTCCTGGCTCTGATTGGCTCTTTTTGGTCGGCAGTGATGCATTTCTTCAGATGGCAATAATAACAATAACTCAGAGTAACTGTCATTACAGTTTTAACAAATATATTAAAAATATTTTTAATAAAGTTACATTCTGCACCTTTAATTGGCATTTTTTTTCCCTCTTAACGCAGCAAAAAAATCACATCTATTTAAAAGCAGCAATATTGACAAGTAACCAGGAAAACTCAGAGGAAAGAGACGTAAAGGTACAAATACCATTTTTTTGTGAAATGAATAATAATAAAAACGGTGAGAATGGGGGAAAGCTTACAGTTGCAGACTCTAAGCGATAATAAAGCGGCTCTGAATCAACATCCGTTGCCTCTATGAGTCCAACGCTGGAGTTCACTGGAGAGAGCTGCAGGAACACAAGAGTCAGAGCAGAAACCTGGCAACATTTTACCAGCAGAAAAACTGCGTCCACCTCGTTCACGTCCAGAACAAAGTGGTTCTGGGCGAAGTTCGGAGGATTATCGTTCACGTTTTCCACCAGAACCTCCACAGACTCGTTCACCTGCAGAGGAGATGAACAGATAGTTCTGGAGGATGTTGAGTTCGGCGCCGGCTGATCCAGAACAGGGAACGTTTAGCATGATGTTGGTTTTACTCACTGATCTGGATCCGGCTTTGCTGCACTTCACCCAAACCACCAGAGTGGGACTGGACAGGGACTGGGAACCAGAACACTCCTGGTTACAAACTGTGAGCAGGTGTTACTATTATTACCTCATAATCTGGGGGGATTATTGTTGTTGTTACCTCGTAATCCAGGCCTTTCTTCACCATCAGGACGTTGCCTTTGATGTAGAACAGATCCTCCGGGTTCACCGAGACGCTCAGAGTCGCATCACCGCTGGAGATGATCTTCACCACCGGGACGTCGGCCGTGTTGTTCTCAGGAATGGTTACCGGGCCGGGCTGCACCGTGCAGACTGGGAACCGGACCAGAACCAGTAAACACCAGAACCAGTAAACACCAGAACCAGTAAACATCAGAACCGGTAAACACCAGAACCAGTAAACACCAGAACCAGTAAACACCAGAACCAGTAAACATCAGAACCAGTAAACACCAGAACCGGTAAACACCAGAACCGGTAAACACCAGAACCAGTAAACACCGGAACCAGTAAACAGTAGAACCAGTAAACACCAGAACCGGTAAACACCAGAACCAGTAAACATCAGAACCAGTAAACATCAGAACCAGTAAACACCAGAACCAGTAAACATCAGAACCAGTAAACACCAGAACCGGTAAACACCAGAACCAGTAAACATCAGAACCAGTAAACATCAGAACCAGTAAAACATCAGAACCAGTAAACACCAGAACCGGTAAACACCAGAACCAGTAAACATCAGAACCAGTAAACATCAGAACCAGTAAACAACAGAACCGGTAAACACCAGAACCAGTAAACATCAGAACCAGTAAACATCAGAACCAGTAAACAACAGAACCGGTAAACACCAGAACCAGTAAACACCAGAACCAGTAAACATCAGAACCAGTAAACATCAGAACCAGTAAACACCAGAACCAGTAAACACCAGAACCAGTAAACATCAGAACCAGTAAACATCAGAACCAGTAAACACCAGAACCAGTAAACATCAGAACCAGTAAACATCAGAACCAGTAAACACCAGAACCAGTAAACATCAGAACCAGTAAACATCAGAACCAGTAAACACCAGAACCAGTAAACATCAGAACCAGTAAACACCAGAACCAGTAAACATCAGAACCAGTAAACACCAGAACCAGTAAACACCAGAACCAGTAAACAGATCCAGTAAACAGATCCAGTAAATGTAGCTCTATGAATCGATGCTTCAAGGTTTTTTCCAAACCAAACTGATCAAATTGATCCCCAACAATAGATAATCAATCAGATATAAAGAGATTAAATCCAGTTGAATTTGGTTCAAATTTCTGTGTTTCTATGGAGCTAAATTGGGGCCATAAAGTTTGTTCAACAGGAAATAATTATCTCTTAAAAAATGTTTTTTAAGAAAAAAGCTGTCAGATTGTACTTTTAAAATGTTACAAAATTTTATAAATAAAATACTTTAGTGAAAACATCTTTCTGGACTTGAAATAAGACAAAACTGATTGTTTTAATATTGATTTAAAAATGTTCTACTGATAGATTACACCAGGTTTCCATGTCAGACATGAAATAATAACTGGTCTGTTTGTTAAAATCAATATTAATTGAATGATTTAATTTCTCTTTGGGATCAATAAAGTATTTTGAACTGAGCTGGATTTTTTAAATTTGCTTAAATATTTTGCTGACGACCTCATTTTGTCGTATTGACAGTGAAATCAGAGAGACAGGAAATTCTTGGTGAGTTTTGTATTTTTGCAGTGAAACAGATGCACTAAAAAAACAGAATTCCAAATAACCTGTAAATTGATCCAAATTTTGCTGAACTCAGACTGAAAACAGAAAAGTACATTTGGTGTTTCGCTTCATCCAGTAAGGTTTGGTTTTAGAAGATGTGCTCCGTACAGCAGTGTTTTAAAGGTCAGAGGTCATCAGCAGGACGGTCGGTACTCACGTCTCTGAGCCCAGCACTGCGCGGAAAAGCAGAAGGCGACGATGCATCTGAGCAGAACGTCCGCAGGTTCCATGTCCCGGTTCCACAGGCAGCGGCGAATGAAGTCCAGAGGAGGACGAGGCGCCCGTGGTACCAGCTGGTACCGGGCCACATAATGCCCCGTCTGTGCTGCCCGGGGGGAGTGGGAGTCGACTACAGTCGCGATGTTTGTGACTTCATCCCGGGCCGCTGCCTGCCAGCAGCAGGCTCCCAGCCTCCCACGGGAATAGCTGCATCTCCTTTGGCCTGCAGAGGAATGTCACCAGCTGGAAACGTTCCTGACGCGCTCGAGTACCGTCTGCTTTGACGGACGCTGCCTTAGCTCCTTCTTTTATTTTGAAACCCGGTGACAATTTGGCCAAGTTTCCTGTTGGTTTAAAAATGCCAACATCACGCCAGACAGGTTGGCGGAAGCGTTACTTAAAGGGGCAGCGTCACGTAATTCTCTCATCAGAAACAAACCTGGAGAGTTGCTTTGAATCTTTCATGCATGTTTGAGAAATCCTGCAATCTCAGCTGTGCAAAACACCTGGTTGAACTAAGCTCCGCCTCCGAGACGCAGCTCCTCCCCCTTTCTCCCAGACGTGTTGTTTACCTTTGTGTAAGAACTAAATACTTATTTGGAATCTCAATATTTACTTGACAAGAAAATTAAATCCTAAACTTAGTAGCTTAATATTTAGGCTCTAAGCTAAATATTTATCTTGCTAATTCAACATTTAGTTGTAAATGTGATATTTATAAATTAATGAACGATATGGTGAGAATATTTGTCTCTAAGAAGAAGCAAAGTGTAATTTAGTCAACATGAGGAAAAAATGTTTACATTTTTAATTTGGAGCAGGTTTTAGCTTGCTAACAAAATATTTAGATTGGAGGTAAATATTTATTGTAGAAAGTAAATATTTAGTTGGTGAACTAAGTATTTAATCTGAGAGTAAATATTCAGGTTTCTAGCTCAATATTTAGCTTCAAATTATTAAACTAAATATTTCTTTATATTTTGTGGTTTAAAGGGCAACTAAAACTAAACTTCTCCAACTGTAAAGCACGGTACTGGATCTATCATACTTTGGGCTCATTTGATGGAAAATCCTGTCCATCCCTTATATGCAGAAAATTCCCCTTCAAACAGCTTCAGCATAAAATTTAGGGGAATTACAAACAAAATGAAGGATTTGAACAAAAACAAAACCACTTCCTGTTGATCCAGCCCATCTTCCTCCTTCTGGTTCTGACTCAACCCAGAAGCAGGTTCTGGTTCAGAGTGAACAGCCGGAGCGGTTCTGGCCTCCCTGTCTGGTACCTGGCAGTAATAATAACGTGGCACAAAGTGGAACGCTAACGGCTTCACATGTGGACAAGGCGGCTCTGTCCCCCATCTGTGTGGGAACAACAAGCTCATAGAGCCACATGCAGCTCATTCATTATGTCTACAACATGCAACACTCGGCCGGAGGCTGCTGGAAATTTTTCTGGACTTATTGTTTCACAAGTTGGAGAGGAAGAGCTGCAGTTTAGATGTCCGACCAGCAGGAGGCGCCAGAGTCTCTCAGATCAGCCGAGAAGATGAAGGCCAGAGGAAAAACTGAAGAGTTTTTAATTCAACTCCATTTTGGGATTAACCAGAAAAAATGAAAACTGGCTTAAGTTTCAACACACACTGTAAAAATTTATATTTAAAAAATGGGTAAATATGCCATAGAAATGTGAATAAACTTTCCTTTTAAAGGGTTTTTCCTGAATTTTCTTCTTCATATTAATGTTTTTGAATGTTTTCAAACTTTCTGTAGGAATAAAGAAAGTTTTATTTTTGTATTAACAGAAAAGTGAATGAATTTAACATGATAAACTAAATTAATTAAATTATGGTGGTTAAATTATGGTGAAAATCCATTTTTTGTATTTTCTGTCCTTTTTAATTTGTTTAATTGAATTAAACTCTTTGATTTGTAGCTCTGTTTGTTTGGATGTCCCTTCAGTTATTTCTGCAAAACAAATCCCTTAAACCATGAACTAGTCAATGTAGGTGACATCCATGTCTTTTATGAACTGCAATAAAAGACTTATAAAAAGTTTACAAATGTAGAAAATGAAATGTTTTAATTTAATAAACTTAATATAGTCATTTCTGTCAATATTTAAAAGTTATTGACTCAACTTGTGCACCTACTACATAATTCTGTCCTACTTTATGTTTTTCTAACTCAAAAATCACAATGAATTATTCAAATCTGTTGGTCTGAATATGAAAAGGTTTTATTTCCTTAGAAGTTTCGTTTACCTAAAGCTGCAAATCTTACAACAATAAAATACATGGAGAAAATGAAAAACTGTTCAGATCTGAAACTGCTTCTTCAATAAAACATACAAAAAGTCAGGAGGGAACAAAATATTTACAGCTGCAGTAAACATATTTTATGGTGTTTGGTTTCAACGTTTTCTCCTTTTGTGGGAGATCTTGCTTGTTTATGCAGATTTCCTCCTAATCGCTTCATGCATGCGGTGAGAAACTTCAACAAACAGGCTCCAGTTTGACCTCATTCCCACCAGCAGGAGGAATTTTTAGAGTTTCTCACCAAACATTCGAAGCGATTGTTTCCTGTCCGGCGTTTTTATGACACATTTATGATGAAACGTTGCTGCTGACGATGTGACTGAAACTTTGAAAACTGTATTTTCATTACAAAAACTGCTTCAGCGTCTTTAATCCGCCTGCAGTCGCAACACGGAGTCACGTCTTAATTTTTCCGCTTTATAGTGACTTATTGGGGGAAAAATGCTCCAATTCAGGAAGTTACAACGGATTAAAATTCCTGAGTTCTCAGATTTGTTCCTGTAAAGCAGAGCTTCTTATTTCCAGTCCTCAAGGCTCCTGCTCTGCACTTTCTAGATGTGTTCTATTGCAGAGCAGCTGATTCAAATCACTACATGATGGCGATCAACAAGCCTTTTAACCTCCCACAGATTCAATCCAGGTGTGTGACAGAAGGAAACATCTAAAACAGAAACAAATCCACCAGGACTGGAAACAGAAGAAATTATTTTCCTTCTGGTAAATGAAAGCAGAACCAGGCTAATTCCTGGTTTGGGTTCCTCATCCTGTCGGAAACCTGCTGAGGTTCTGCTGCGTTTTCTCTTCATTCAGTGAATAATTTCTGGACGTAGAGACCAATAAACGCTGAAATCAGTCACATCGCAAAGGCTTTTGGAGCCCTGATATAAAATATGTGATAAAACTGCAGAACATTAATCAGTAGAATATAAAGGGAAGCCATTATGCAAAATTGTGGGTCTAAACTGCTTCTTAAAACAAACCAACCAGTTTTTTGGCACTAATTTAATATTTTTTGATTTGAAAAACGTTTCAAAACAAATCAGCAGGCCCGGCCCGTTACCTAGCAACCCAGATGGAGCTCCAGCACGTTTCACTGCTGAATGAGCCGTACAATGGCTGCTGGAAACAACAAGAGTTGGTTTTCCTGTTGACTCACCATCCAGAAATCACCTGCTGCTGGTTGTGCATCAGGGGAGAGGAAATGGTTCTGATGTTTACTGGTTCTGATGTTTACTGGTTCTGATGTTTACTGGTTCTGGTGTTTACTGGTTCTGGTGTTTACCGGTTCTGATGTTTACCGGTTCTGATGTTTACTGGTTCTGATGTTTACCGGTTCTGATGTTTACTGGTTCTGATGTTTACCGGTTCTGATGTTTACTGGTTCTGGTGTTTACTGGTTCTGGTGTTTACCGGTTCTGATGTTTACCGGTTCTGATGTTTACTGGTTCTGGTGTTTACTGGTTCTGGTGTTTACTGGTTCTGGTGTTTACCGGTTCTGATGTTTACCGGTTCTGATGTTTATGGTTCTGATGTTTACCGTTTCTGATGTTTACTGGTTCTGATGTTTACCGGTTCTGATGTTTACTGGTTCTGGTGTTTACTGGTTCTGGTGTTTACCGGTTCTGATGTTTACCGTTTCTGATGTTTACTGGTTCTGATGTTTACCGGTTCTGATGTTTACTGGTTCTGATGTTTACCGGTTCTGATGTTTACTGGTTCTGATGTTTACCGGTTCTGATGTTTACTGGTTCTGATGTTTACCGGTTCTGATGTTTACTGGTTCTGATGTTTACCGGTTCTGATGTTTACTGGTTCTACTACTGGTTCCGGTGTTTACTGGTTCTGGTGTTTACTGGTTCTGGTGTTTACTGGTTCTGATGTTTACCGGTTCTGATGTTTACTGGTTCTGATGTTTACCGGTTCTGATGTTTACTGGTTCTGATGTTTACTGGTTCTACTGTTTACTGGTTCCGGTGTTTACTGGTTCTGATGTTTACCGGTTCTGATGTTTACTGGTTCTG
>NW_026562477.1:1037500-1115291 GCF_027474105.1 Poeciliopsis prolifica | reverse complement strand
AATCCGGCGGCGCAGGAGCCGGAGCGGAATCCGGCGGAGCAGGAGCCGGAGCCGGAGCGGAGTCCGGCCGAGCAGGAGCCGAAGCCGGAGCGGGGTCCGGCCGAGCAGGAGCCGAAGCCGGAGCGGGGTCCGGCCGAGCAGGAGCCGAAGCCGGAGCGGGGTCCGGCCGAGCAGGAGCCGAAGCCGGAGCGGGGTCCGGCCGAGCAGGAACGGCAGCCGGAGCGGGGTCCGGCCGAGCAGGAACGGCAGCCGGAGCGGGTCCGGCCGAGCAGGAACGGCAGCCGGAGCGGGGTCCGGCCGAGCAGGAACGGCAGCCGGAGCGGGGTCCGGCCGAGCAGGAACGGCAGCCGGAGCGGGGTCCGGCCGAGCAGGAACGGCAGCCGGAGCGGGGTCCGGCCGAGCAGGAACGGCAGCCGGAGCGGGGTCCGGCCGAGCAGGAACGGCAGCCGGAGCGGGGTCCGGCCGAGCAGGAACGGCAGCCGGAGCGGGGTCCGGCCGAGCAGGAACGGCAGCCGGAGCGGGGTCCGGCCGAGCAGGAACGGCAGCCGGAGCGGGGTCCGGCGGAGCAGGAAACGGCAGCCGGAGCGGGGTCCGGCGGAGCAGGAACGGCAGCCGGAGCGGGGTCGGCGGAGCAGGAACGGCAGCCGGAGCGGGGTCCGGCGGAGCAGGAACGGCAGCCGGAGCGGGGTCCGGCGGAGCAGGAACGGCAGCCGGACGGGGTCCGGCGGAGCAGGAACGGCAGCCGGAGCGGGGTCCGGCGGAGCAGGAACGGCAGCCGGAGCGGGGTCCGGCGGAGCAGGAACGGCAGCCGGAGCGGAGTCCGGCGAAGCGGCACGAGGAACAGACGCTGGCGGAGCCGCACGAGGAGCTGAGGATGGAGCCCAATGTTTTTGCTGAACGAACTCATCATAAAGTTCAAAGACTAGCTCCAGCATAAAAGAGTCCCTTTGAAACAGTTTGAAGAGGTGTGTGAAGTCTTCTTCGGAGTTTATTTGAAAACAGTTGAACGGGTGTGGCGGAGATGAGTCGGTGATAGCTATCGGGTGTGAACTTGGCTCTTCGCTAGGTCGAAGTCTGATTTTAGCCCCATTTCTTCCAGCAGCAGCGGAGAAGGCAGGATCTCTACATCCTTGTAGAGATCCCTCTGTGCCAACTCCAACTGCTGCTGGATCCAGTCCTTTCGGTCCATCTGGGCCAAGATGGTAGCGGCCTCACCTTGTAGTTGGTCGGGTCCTTCTGTCATAAGGTGAGGTGGTGGAGGTGGTGAGGCAGACGCTAGAGACCCAGGTAAGTTGAATGGCGAGTAATTTAATGAAAAATAATCCACAAAAACAGTCCAAACAGTAGTCCGCGGCCAGGCAGCACGGCTGAGCAGAAGCCCGGGCTCACACCGGTAGCAACTGGTCTTAAGGGCGGCACAGAAAACAACAACGACAATCTGGCTGACAACAAAAGTACGACAACGACAAACAATGACAAGGACCCGACGAGGAACAAAGGACACAGGAGGGACTAAATACACTGAGGGTAATCAGGAGAACAAGACACACCTGGGAACAATCAAGGGAACAGGACAACGAGGAGAACTCAGGACACAGAAACTCAGAATTAAACAGAGAACCTGACAGGTAAATAATGTGCAGCGAACCTCCAGCGTCTGTGATCAGTGAGGACTCAGCAGACTTCAAATGAGCCTCCTCTGGTCTGTAAACAGAGGACTTCAGTGCTGAAGCAGATAAAAATGCAAACTGCTCACACCCACATGCACCCAGAGGAATGCAGTCAAGCAGTTCCTCAGGTCGGCCTGTCAAGCCTGATGAGATGGGTTTGTGTTACAACACGTTGTAACTTTCCACACATCCCATCCCTTCCTACAACACTGAGGCGTAATCTGACGCAAAATCTGAGGCATAATCTGAGGCATAATCTGAGGCGTTCGCCCAGCAAGCTGAGCTGAAGTGACTCAGCAGATGCAGCACAGTCACAAATGCTTTGAGAAACATCTCTAAAAACTGAAATGGCATCTATTTTTAGTTCCAGTAAATCCAAATACTGATGTGGTGATCATCACTAAGGTACCAACTTATTTTGTTCCTTTGTAAAATCCTTTTAGTCGAATGGCAGATATTTGCTGATGAAGACTTGCTGCTCTGCTGATGAAGATGTCAGATATGATGAGGAGCTACAGAAGTGCCACTTATCATTCTCTGAATTTAGATTACAGCTGGCGTTACCGTAAAGCTCCGAGCTTCAGGCCACCGGAGCAGATCATCAATTAACCACTGAAAACAAGCTTCCAGCACTTGTGCTATTTTATAAATACCAGGATGGCAAAGAGCTGAGATAACAATACACGGCCTGCATACATAAAAACTACAAAATTACTAAATCTGTGTTGTTCTGTACTTTTACCTGAGACAAGGTGAGCTAATTTGTTAGATTGGTATGTGACTCTGGATAATTTACTCATGTTATGATTCTGTGGGAATCTGACCCGGTCCAAATGGGAATCAGAACCAAAATAAAACTGAAAACAGTTTTATGCTAAAGTTTTCAAAGCATGTTATTAAAATGATCTGTGATTTCATTCACATTTGGATGCTGATAGTCCATGACAATAATTTACTACAACAGACATAAATATGGCTTCCATGTGGTTTGTTTTCAACAAGAAGGAAACAGGAAGTGGACCAAACAGGAAACGGGACAAAGACTTGCGTCAAAGATTAGTAACCTGGAAGATCAAAGTAAATAAGATGACAGGCTTATAAATGGAAAGTGTCTCATTTTATGAATGATAACCTGAAGCTGTTATCAGACGGGATTACCTGCACCGAGCTGAGCCACCTCCTCCAGCTCCTTCTGCGTCTTTGCAGATGAAATGGCCTCAGGAAGTTTGAGCGTGAATGGCAGGATGTCTCTGTAATGAAAATAAATTCATTAATAATTAAATAAAATGATTAAATATGCTGTGAAAGAAACACAAACAGAACAGGAAATACAGCATGTTTTTGACAGTCCTTGAAGGACAAGAACATCCAGTAAAACATAAGAGTGTTGATCCCACCAGAGAACCGACCGACGCACTGAGAAGAGAAAACGCTCCTAACCTTTACCGACTCTTTGTTTCCATTACGCAGACAGATGTGAAACTCTAAATATGTTGGGACTTTTTCCAAACCCCCACTGCTCCAAGCATTTATGATACTCAACTCAATTTTATCCAAGGTGCATGTTTGCCATTTTTCCTGTTGCATCTATTAATCCCTGTTTTGTTTTTCTCTTATTTTTATGAGCATTAAAGAAACTGCTGACTCTGCAAACACTATTTTTGACCATGACTTTTCCACCCTCTTATGAAATGTCTATTCTCCAGTGAAGCCAGTGAAAATAGTTTGTTACCTGCTGACACAGTAGAAGGCCACGAGGTGGAAGAGATCTGCAAAGCTGATCTGAGATCCTTCCATGGAAAAGGCTGAAACAGACAAAACGCAGACGAGTTGAAGAAAAATGTCCAGAATTCCCTTCATGACAGAAATCTGATCATAACCAAATGTTTATGGAGCCTAAAACCAAAAGCTGTTAACTCTACCACACTGGGACAGCAGTTAAATTAAAATATCACGTAGCAGTCTGTGTTACAGTGGCTCTGAAGGAGTCTCTGTCTGAAGACAGTAATGAGAACAACGAAACATTTTGAGACACAGTTTGTGGATTTATCTGAGCGGGTTTGGGTCAGACGGTTGAAACCTGGACACGGTTGGTGTTTCAGTGAGATCAGTGTCCCAAACAGCCAGCAGGGCGATTCTGGAAGGCTTACAGCAACCCTGTTGAATATTTGCAAGCTCTTCTTAGACATCTGGCCTATGCATCAGAAACACGTCAGAAGATTGATGAGTGCACCATCTTCAAGAACTCTTCAAAGGATCTGAATTAATGAGTTACAACAACATTTCATTTCCCTTTGAGATAAATAAAGTACTTTTTAAATTGTGAAGCTCATGAAACTCCCAGGTTTAGCTAACTGACTTTGGGCTGAATAGAAATGCATGCCACACTTTGCAGATTTCTTTGTTAAATTTCTAAACCTCCCATTTTTTTTTCTTCGTTCTGGGCTACGTTGTTTTGTCACATAAAATAACATAAAACTATTCTTTCCTGGCAAAATGTGAAAAACTTCAGGGTAAAGCCAAAGTTAATTATTTTTTTTAAAGCTCTTAATTGTATTTTTGTGTAAAAGACGACAGCAGAGGCTGAGTGAGGATCTGCTGACCTCAATGTGAAGGTCAAACCAGGCCAAATTCTCCTCCTCCCTGCTTTCTGTGTGCCGTCGTTACAGCAGTGAAAATCCACCGCTGCTATGTTGTGCTGGAAACACTGAAGAGCTACTTTATTTAATAACATGAGCTTCAGATAAAAAGCAAAACCTGACTCAGATTTTACTATAAAAACAATTCAAATCAGAAACAAAATGAGTCAGGTGCTTTTGAGCTGATCTGTAACTTTTATTTAGACAAATTAAAACCGTAAAAATGTGTTACGGTTTTAAGTCAAGGCGTGTTGACCAAACAGCCTGTGAACTCACTTTCATTTCTCTCTTCTGTGGGATTATTTCTGAACTCTAATGCAGAGGCGGACAGGAAGTGGCATGAGCGACTGACTCACTGTGAACTGAGGACTGAGGTGAAGAATAAAACATTTTTCTGTTTGCAGATCTCTGTTTTTTTCTTAATGGAGCAAAGAGCAGCGACTTACAGTATGGCTCTCTCTGACATTGAAGTGGCTGATGGGATTTCTGACTGATCCTTATCCAGACGCACCGACAGAACCTTCCTCTGCAGAACCTTCCTGACCAGAAACACCTGCTCCGTGAAAGAAAACACCATAAGCCATAAAATCCTCCTTGATAACGGCGAAAGAGCCATGCTTGATGGTGACCTCTCACCCCTGGCGGCTGTTTGATCAGAATGCCGGAGGCCTCCTCTTCGCTGACCGCCAGCAGCAGCCAGACCTGGTGAGTCTGAGTCAGCCGCTCCAACACGCTCATCCTCCTCCGCAGCGAGTCGTAACCAGAGTCCCATTCCCCCACGGACCCCCTGCAGCGCGGCGGCTGAAGGAAAGCACCGCCCTGCAGCCTGCAGACGAGGGAAAAGCAGCCGGCCCACAGCAGCTTTGACATCAGCTGGCACAAACATAACAAATACTGCAAACAAACTTGTACGCGAAGCAACGTCATCCGTGAGCTGGAGTCACTAAATGTCCCGTCTCACCAACTTAAACTAAAACATACATCAGGTTTGAGTCTAAAAGAATTCCACAACTTGACGGCCTCCAGAGAAAGTAGAGATCAAAAATTTAGAGAAGTGAGAAAGTTTCTCCAGAAAACAAAAATCCATGCAGGAAACCAGCAGAAGTGAACGCTCGACACGATGTGGCAGTGAGGAAAGTGGGACGGTCCTCAAAATAATTACCCAGCACTTCAGTCATGTGTTCCTTCGTCATCCATGAAACACAATCAGTCATTTCAAAACATTTCATTTTGGAAGTTAATTTTTGTAATAGTTTGTAGACATTTAGTGAGAGTTTTTGTTGCTTAAAGATGACAATTTGTTTCAAATTGATGATAAACAACAACGATAAAAAGCAAAAAGATGAAGAAAGATGAGAGTGCAGGGAACGAGTTGAAGAATGAGGAGTTATCTGCTCTACATGCAGAAATACAGATTTTTATTTTTTCTGGCAGGAAGCCAGGGAAGTTGGGAAGTGGAGGCGTAACACAATCATGTTTTTTAGTTTTTGTGAGTCATGTAGAGGCACTTCTACATACTGATGGCTGTAACTTCAAATACCAGCAAAGAGTGAGTTAAAATAGGTGATGAATGGAGGAAATGAATGCATGAAACAATGTTTCAGCATCAAGGCCTGGGCAATTCAGACACCTGAAATATTTTTGAGATGAAAGACAAGAGAGATGTGAGATGAGAGTTAAACCTGAAAACAAGGTCAGCAGAGAGAGAAATGATTAGTACAGACAACAAAATGGATGCAAAAAGAGATAAATGGACCTGGTGGACAGAACCAACCAGGACACCTAGTGAGTTCAAAACGTATTCTCTCAAGCCATGATGCTCTGACATTGGTCGTACCGTAAACGGACATATCAAGGACCTGGTACTCCATGCTCAGTTAAACATCACTTGGACTAGTTGGGTGAACTCCCATGGACCCTGCAGGACCCTGCTGGACCCTGCAGGACCCTGCAGGACCCTGCAGGACCCTGCAGGACCCTGCTGGGCCTGCTGGACCCTGCTGGACCCTGCTGGACCCTGCTGGACCCTGCTGGACCTTGCTGGACCCTGCTGGACCCTGCAGGACGCTGCAGGACCCTGCTGGACCCTGCTGGACCCTGCTGGACCTTGCTGGACCCTGCTGGACCCTGCAGGACCCTGCTGGACCCTGCTGGACCCTGCAGGACCCTGCAGGACCCTGCTGGACCCTGCTGGACCCTGCAGGACCCTGCAGGACTCTGCTGGACCCTGCTGGACCCTGCTGGACCCTGCTGGACCCTGCTGGACCCTGCAGGACCCTGCTGGACCCTGCAGGGCCCTGCTGAAGGTCCAGAGTCGGTCCAGTGTCCATGACCAGGAAGAAACCCACCGTTACCCTTGAATCCGACGCTACACCTCAAGTCCTCTTCTCCAGAACGGTTAGGACAAATAAATTTCAAGATAAGCTACAGAAAAAACATCAAAACTACAAAAATATAATAAAAATGGAAATGTAGGCGCCTTTAAACAGAACAAACTAACATTTACTGTAATTTGTTCCTTAACTGAATGATTTCTGTCCTGTTACTAGATAGGAGAGTTTATTATCTCAATCTATTAGCATTCTGTTTCTTCATTTTAATTGTCTAACTAATTCAATAGTTAAATTCAAGCATCTGTCACTTTAAGAATCAGGTTGAAATAAAGTTATATTTTTAAAAGAGATATTTTGTGACTTGAAACAATAACTTGTCACATTAAAGTTTATTTTTCATGCTACATTGCTTCAATGATTAACTAAGGTAACTTTAGGTGACTGCAGAAAGAAACTGCTGAGAAAGTGCTAAACTTTATTCACTCATGTGTCAGTAGAGCACTGTTAAATTGTCAAACGTGATCGCATTAATAAAATAAAGCAAGCATAACCTTTCACATGCCGTCAGGATGACAGAATCAGTCCTACCCTTGTATCTCCAGCGGCTCCTTGTCCAGAGGTGGCGCCGTTTGGACCATCTCCTTCTTCAGCTCCCCGATCTCCAGCGCAAAGGTGTCAATCAGCTGAAAACGGACAGAACCAGAAGCTTTGACTGACAGAGGAGAAGAAGCAGCGGGGAAGGGGAGCAAACAAACCGAAGGCATTGCTCAAACAAAGTTTACAACACAAAGACGCCTATATGGGACAGAGGAGAGAGGAAGCAGTGATTCATTTTCCTGTGTCGTTTCCTCCAGGCAGGAAACATGGAGACGGAGAATCATCAACGAAATGACCAGCGTGACGCTCAGAGGGGGGCATTCCCACACTGCGGAGGCTGAAACATAAACACTGGGACAGGAAGGCCAGGCAGGTTTCACAGATTCATCTCAGCCGTCATGAACTGACATCATGAGTTCAAATGAAATGGGCTGAATGTGTAACAGGTTGAAGCTGGACATGCTTGGTGCATATTTTCAGTCATTACAGTTACTGTTCTGGGGAGAAGGATCTTTGATTATTTATCTTTGCAGAACTTCTCCAGATCTCACTGATGCTCTCAAACAGGTGGGACTGAGATCAAAATGACTTTTCACCACGGTGGATTTTATCATGTGATGACAACTCACTTCTACCAGATTTTATTGAAAATGTTTCTGTATCTTAAAGAAACAGGCCCACAGCATGACAGAGCCTTCACCAGTGTTTAAAGACAACATAATTCACCCTTTGATGCTTTATGTTCAGGTGCCAATTTCATAAACTTCATTATGATGGCAGACATTTTTCTTTGGTTTGCGTGTCTTTAATAAATTTTACAGAAACTTTATGAGCCTAAAATGTCACTCTCTTTCTGCTGTAGTTGTCAAAAGTAGAGTTTTGTATATTTTTTTAACTCTTCGCTTGGTGCCAAGAAAAACGTTGATCCTTGTTTAAGTGCAGCATTTATCTGTAAATATCAGATCTCGCTTCTGCATTTGGGCTTTTCCAGATGGAAGGAAAACAAACTCCACACCCTGGAGTTTCCCATTTCATCACAACATAAACGCCAGCATCAGGGTCAAGGACACCTTTTCTGGTGAAAAGACGCCTCCTTGTGGTTGAAACCTGCAGTTGCCTTATTGCATCCGCTCTGCTAATTACAGTTGGCACATGAGAAAAGGTGCAGAGTGGTTAAAGGGCACCTTTTCTCATGTGCCAACAGTAATTAGTGGAGCAGTTAAAGGCTGCAATAAGGAAACTGCAGGTTTTAACCACAAGGAGGCGTCTTTTCACCAATAATAAAGGCTTGAAGCCAGCCCAGTCACCTCCCCATGCGGGTCTAACTGGAACCAGCTGAGTTAATGCTCAACTGGTTCCACAGTAAGAACTCAATTACCCAACCTGAGTTCTTTACTGGGAGCTTCACCCGGCCCAGTTTAGGACCAGCAAAAAAAGAGACCAGTGGTGAGTTGACCCGAACAGAATCAACCAAAACTACAAGCCGAGATCCGTAATAGCAGATGTTGCACCCAAAGACGTCGTTTAAAAGCAAGAATCCTGCAGCCAGTAGCAGATCTGCCCGTCTTTCTGTCCTGAATGCGCTCATGAGCTGCAGATACCTTCTCACTGTCAGCGCTGCACTTCCTGTGCTGCTATTTCTGTCACTGTTGTTTATTTTAGCCGCGTCACTTCTTCATGAATTGAAAAGATGTGACATGTACAGTTGCCACCCGTTTCATTTTAGGCCTTTAATCGTTAACTCTGATAATGAAGAATGAGAAGCAGAAGTTTTGGATTTTTTTGTTGCTAATTATTTTTCTAATCCCTGTAGAGGATTAGAAAACAGATTATGCAAGCAGGCTCAAGTACTACACAGTCACCTCCGTTTTTCTTCCTCCACAGCATGAAAAGTTATTGGGCGCAGAGAAGATTGAAGGAGAAATGAAGATTTGTAAACAACTGCAGAGTGTTACATCAGTCCGTGGAAAACGTGGGAAGTTCCTGATACATGAAGGCCAGCGGACATTAAACGACTCGTTAAACATTTAAAAGGAACCTAAGTTCTGGTAAACAGAAATCAACAGCAAAGGTTTGTATTTCACTGACATTTATGGACCATCATTCTTCTGGGTTTGTTTCTACTTTCAGTCGTCAGGAGCTGGAGAGCTAAACAGAGCTAATTATAGAGCTGCAGCGCGCAGAAACACAGTTTGCTCCTGCAGCCGTAGATGGAGTCAGTGGGAAACTATGAGTTCAATTTTGACGCATGTACAGACACACTTCTGTCACAGTTGGTAAAGATAGAAAAAAAAGCTGTAAAGGAAATATCATCATCCTTTTAACTCAGAAATATTAAAACCAGACTGCGTCAAACAAACTTCATGAGGCTTTTAACAGCCTGCAGAGTGCAGAGTAGAGTAGCTGAGTGAAAGGTGTTGTTGTTCTACAAAGAAGAAAGGGAAAAATTTTACCCTAAACTTGTAAAGCAGGTGGACCCTAAAAGCCTTCCAGCAACAAACCGACTGTGCATCACTTGTGTCAATCTACAGAAATCCAGGCAAAATATGAAAGTCAAATGCAAACGCTTTTGATGCTTATATCAGTAAATAATAAAGTCAGCCTGTGCACCAAGAGGTATGAATATTTAAAGGCATTGAAGGTTTATAGCCTTTGCAACTTAAATTAAATGTCTGACATTCTGCAAATACTTCAACCAAAGCCTGCCAAAACTACCAGAAAGCAAAAAGTTACAATGTAGCTTCATGTCTTGGATTCCAGTTTTCTATTTTCATACTGCAACTAAAATAGCAGTTTGAGAAAAGAAAAACTGATTTACCTGAGAGATTAAAAATAGATAAAAAGCATGGGGCATGTTTACATAGTAGCACTGTGCTGGAAGAAGAAGACATGGTTTTATTTAAAGAACTGATTTCCATCTGCAGCAGAGCAGTGATTCTGAAACTGTTCAGTTTGAGTTTTTGTCTTGGCAGAATTATTTAGGTTTGTGCCACAAACCAAATGAATGCTGGAAAAGATCGATGCCAGCTGTGGGAGATCTCTAACCCTCTCAGAGAAGCTGTGAAAGTCCCTCCTCCCTCCATTCCTCTGGCTCCCTTTTCTGTCATCATTTCGGTCTTTTCCCACATCCCAGATATTGTTGTTCACGTCTCTAATTAGCACTAAGTCAAGCTTGTTTTCCATGCATGCACCAGATTCCTTTGTTTCACTCAAAACTTGTTCTGTTTCTGGAGAATCTGTTTCTTCTCTGCTCCTGCTTTCATCTTCAGTCAAGAGTCAAAGACTTTAGAGGGACTAACTGTGTGTAGAAGATCTGTTTACTGAGTCTGTTTGGACATAAATTCTTTGAAAAATGAAAGATCCCAAACCTCATCCAGGAGGCACGTTTTATTGAGTTGTTGTTATATATGCTGGAAAGATGTAGAGAAAGAGAAAATAGGAAACAAATTGCAATAAATAGCTGAATAGCTGTCCAAAACTGACTGTAACATCCTGTCTTAAATCAGTGTTTTTCTTTGTTGTTTTTTTATAAATATGGATATTTAATACTATGAAAAGCATTTTCTCCCTCCTGAATGCCTGTTGTTTTAGTCACACACACAGAACTGATAACTAGCTGACCGGCAGAATCACAAAATCCACTGAGCAGAATCTGTCTGACCACAAGGACTGAAACATTGTTCTTAAAACAGGTGTCCACCAGGAGGCGCTCAAGGGCCTCTCAAAGCTGAATGGAAGGTGAGGAAAAAGATGCAAACAAAGCAAACCAAAACAAAATTCTAATAATAAATCTTCAATTATAATTTTCCTTGTTTGTAAAATTGCTTTTATTCAAATTATCTTTATATAACAAAGGTTAAAATTGATTGAAATATCATTTGTCAAAATGATCAGCCTACTTCGAGCTAGCATAGCAAAGTCAACAGGGGAAAATTGTGGTCAAGAAAAAGACAGAAGGAAATGTCCAGCAGCCAAACTGCTGCAGAAAACCCAAAGAACTTCTGATCCCTTAAAACCAGAAGGTATGATTCAGAATTTATGCTAAACGAATGTAATAATTATTGAACAGTGAATAAAACACTGAACATGTTAAACGTTGATGTTTCTTTGCATATATCATAGCATGCAACCATTTGGGCTGAAAAAGCAAAACCTAATAGACTGATCTAAAAACAAACAAAAAAACAAAACAAGAAAATATGAAAGTCCTTGTGATCATGCAGAAAGGAT
The DNA here is from genome assembly GCF_027474105.1 of Poeciliopsis prolifica. Taxonomy (NCBI): domain Eukaryota; kingdom Metazoa; phylum Chordata; class Actinopteri; order Cyprinodontiformes; family Poeciliidae; genus Poeciliopsis; species Poeciliopsis prolifica. The sequence goes on along the minus strand of NW_026562477.1, from coordinate 1,103,822 downwards.
TCAAAGCCCATTTCTTAAGGGCCCTTTAAGGCTTTGGGACCCCAGAGAATCACAGAGAACCAAGATGGACCGTTGAAGAAACTTCATTCAATTGTATTCAATAGTTTGATAAAGTTCAGTTTTGTTGCTGGATTTGTGTTTCTTTTTTACAACTTTTAGAAAATCAATCTAAAACATACTTGTGCACAAACATATTTTTGGCACTATTGAAACCCCTATGGACTGAGATCAACCAAATTTGTCTGGCTTTGGTTTTACTTTTCAGAAGGAAAATGGCTCCATTTTACAGCCTGTTTCCTGTTTTACCCCAGAAAGCCTCCATGTTGAGTCACATCTTCCTAGAAAAACAAACATTTTGTGGGACAGGAAGTGCTATCTGCTCTGATGCAGGCCTTACCTTAAAGAAGCTGCTGCTCCGGTTGGTGAGGCCGCAGGAAGGGCTTCCTGGTGGCGAGCCGGAGTCCATGTCGTCTTCCTGTCGGCGGCCGTTCCAGCCTGGAGCAGACGGAGATCTGTGGGTCAGAAACATTTCAGCTCAGACGCTTTGAGCTGTGGTGCAGCCTGAGGAAATTCCTGCTGCAGCCACAGTCGTCTCTGTGAAGCTGCTGGCCGGCTCGGATGACTTTATTATGACCGACTTTTCTTTCATTGTGCTCTCTGAGCGTCTGCCTCTTTTTCCACCTAATCCAGGATAATTACTGCATTCATTGATTCTTGCTCTTGCCGTCTGTCGTCTGGTTACCTGTTTCTGTTTTTCTTCACATTTCCTGCCACTTTATTCCCACATTCTGTTCTCATGTCCTTTAAACTCATTTTCCATCTCAGACTGTATTCCAGCACAGCTGCGTTCTCCCCCCACCCACAGACAGGAGGTTTCAGAACCAGACATCAACATGCATTTCAACGCATAACTTTACTCAGAAAGTCACAACTTTCTGCCTTCGCAGTTTGTTTCTCTGTGATTATGTTTATAAATGACTCGTTGCGATGCGTTTGATTCCTCTGCAGCCAGACTGAAGCCATTAACGCAGCCCTTCCCTTCCTGGCAGAGGATCACAGAGCTCATGAGTTGCTCCGCTTGTCCACTGATCCACGCAGATGCTTTCATCTAACACAGGCAGGAAGTGTGCAATATCTCCACAAACTCAGCTGTGGACTGCAGGGAGGAAAGCACAGATGATAAATGTGCCACTAAAGTCTGCGGGGTTTTGGTTTTGCAGGATTTGCAACTAAAACTCCAGCAGATTTATGTGCTATGACTTTAAAAACCAAACTGTAGTTTACAGTTTGTGGTTGAACAAGCAGCGACTTATGCAGCGTAAACCAAGCACTGGATCGAACACTGGATTCCAGTTTTAACCATAAGTGGAAAATAAACGTTTTTCTGACTCGTTTTGTTTTGCTCTGTATTAAATGTAATTGTTGATCTGATAATCTGTGTCTCAGACAGACTCTCTTGTTGTCCGCCATTTTGATTGACGCGTATTGATAAGAAATTAGTTACATCAATTTTATTATTGATCTCACTTATCGATTCTCTAATTGATTCTCAAAAAATATAGAAATAAACTTTAGTCCAAAATATTTGATTCAAAGGAAAAACCTGCTTAAAGAATCAGAATTTTCTGTCATGAACATATTAACATAAAATGCAACTTTTCACACATCAACAGTTTCTGTGCAGACAATTTGAATCGTTAATTATACTCTAATTTAATGAATCAGAATATAAATGAACAGTTGATGTATGTCGGTAATTCATAATCGTTTCTCTGATTCCACATGGTCTGATATTTTAAAGCTTTTATTTATTAATTTCTTCTTCCTATTTAAGATAATAATTAGACCAGACCAATAAAAAACATCCCTAATGGAGAAATATGGGCCTAATTAAAATGTTTGTCACCTGTTAATTCATTTGGAAACATGTTTTTGAGCCTCCGATGGTTTTTTAATGCACTTCACACATTTTGTCCTCAAAGTGAGAAGCTGACATCCCAGGATCCGTTGCTGGGATCCAACAACAGTGTTGGTCCATGTTGGTCCATGTTGACCCACTAAGCAACTATTTGTTCCTAGACAAACGCTGCGGGTTCGACCTCCACCCAGGAGTTGGAGCTGCTGCGGTGGTTCGTTCCCAGGTCTGGAACCGTCTGTCTGGAGAAAGCAGGCGGTCTAAAGAGGCGTCTTTTCAGAACTCTAAATCAAATTTTTTAAACATTTGATAGTAAATGAGACTGGGAACATTACAAATAAATGAAAACTATTGAATGAATGCAATCAAATTTACAAGAGCTTAATTACCTGCATGCTATTTTATCTAGTTGAACTGCCTTATTTGATTCTTTAACTATTAATCATGAAGGTATGAAAATCTTTTCAATTGTTAAAAAGTTCATTGTTCAGATAAAATAAATTCTAGTGAAAATTAATTTCAGATTAGCGATGAGTTATGACACTGATCCCACTCAGTATGTATTACTGTAAAGGCTGATCTGCTGTTTCCTCGTCATTTCAGACATGAAATGATCGTCGGCACTGATAGTTTCATTTCCACAAACAGAAAACAGCGTGGCGACAAAAAGCAAACATGACCTTCACAAAGCACCACTGATTTCCAAACTTGTCCAGAAAGTCATTAATACGTCAGATATTTTTCTTCCACGTTGCTAAAATGTAATGTAATCTTTCAAAGTTTTGTTTGGTTTTGACTCGGTTTCAGTTCAGTGAATGATTGTTTTTGAGGAACTTTTTTTCTATTTGTCAAACTCTGAGCTGTGAGTCAGTTTGCATTAAAAGCCTCTTAAACATGGGGGGATGTGGGGTGTCAGTACGCAAATTAGCAAAAGAAAACTTCCCCAAAAAACAAAACTGTTTGGAATTGGTTTCTAGATGATACACGTGTCCCTGTTTTCATCTGTGTTTCTCTTCTATGTAGCCATTAAGGAGTTACTGAATATTTGTTCTGTTTAACGCAGAAATTACTGCTAGATCAGGGCTTGTGTGTCTTTTCTGACCTCCAGTCGGTCGTGGCAGACCTTCGTTCACACAGAGCAAGGGGAGATTTTCCTCTCCACTGTCATGACATGCATGCTCAGAATGAGGAACTGATGTAAAGCCAATGACACGTCCTGGTCCAGGAGTCAATTATTTGAATTGATTATGTAGATTTTAACATATTCACATTTTTAGCAAGATTAATTGCAAAATTCCCAGAAAACAAACAAAAACAAAGGAAACTTTGCTTCTGGTGCACAGAAACCAATCTGAGACTGACAAAGACTAGTGATGTCTTCAAGTTTAGCAAAGCCTTTGACATCTAAAATAGCATCTCAATGGTAAATAAACATGTTGCTAATGCTAATGTCATCGTCCACAGTCCACATTCCTAAGGAGACTCCATGAAAAATCAGGACTTCCTGAAACAATAGCAGAACTTTGCACCAGACCAGTCTGACGAGAAGAAATACATATACTTGTTGTTGAGCTCATATGTGTATTTATTACATAATTTAGCAGCAAAATTGTTGTTTTACATGTAAAATGTTGCTTATTTTGTCAATAAAATGCGACTAATTGTGGCCATTTAACCATTGATCGTAAATTAACCCGTATAAAACGTTTATTCGTGTCACATCACTCGATATTCTCTCACTGAACCTTAAGCATCTGTTGGTCCAATTGAACCATTTTAAAACTTCATTCTCCAGAATGAGTCTTGCTTTGAAAACAGGTAAATTCATCACAGCTGGGAATGTAAATCGCTTCATCAGCCAGCTGTGACTAAATATCTGTAAAACACAACTTTATTCACCAAAGTGTGTAAAAACTCTGAAACCGACCTACCAGACTCTTCCACCTGCCTCATGGTTCAACTCATCAACTCTGGCATTAAATTAACTCCAATGAATGCAGGATAAACTGCAAAGAGCCTGAAGTGGTGCTTGTTTTCCATACAGAGGTCAGCTGACTCCCTGCTGCTGTCAGAACAGCTGCATAAACCTGCAGCAGATTGAAAAAACTCCCACATGGGTCCCGTTAGCGGTCTGAAACAAACCAGATGACGCTCTGGGTGTGAGCGTCCACAGGAAACAGCAAACAGATCGAGGCAGGGGGTCCGGACTCTGAAAGGGTCAGTGAGCAGAGCAGAAAGCGGGTCACTGGTTCTGGCTGAGCCCAGCTGAAGCTGTTGCTTAAACTAGGAAGAAAAAAAGTTCAGGAATGTCACCACTCAGTTTTATGCAAGAGGAGGGTTTTCCAAGATTTGTTTGTGCATCTTCTGTCCATCAAACATCAAGCTAACCGACTCCAACCTCTAATCGCAGCTTTCAGGCTCTTATAATAGCAAACTGAAAATAAATAACGTTATAAATCACGCTGCTCATGCAATAAGAGAACTTCTGCTCTAAATAATGGTTGGAAACTATGTCAGGCTCCAGCACCACCATTCACACAACTTTCCACACTGAAGGTCAGCAAAGAAAAGACTTGGATCCTTTTCTGTTAACTTTTCTTTAAATCTCTGATCTGGACTTTATTCACATTGATGTGGAAGAAAAGAAGAAAGAAGGACGACGAGATGAATGGAGATGAAACAGACAGACTGGCTGGGAGCTGAAGGTCCTCAACATAAAATCCCAACATTTCCACCGGAGCTTATTAGACTTTAAGAGAGAACGATAAGTGGGTTTAGCGACATGAACTCCAAAGTTTTATCATCATTGTCATAACAATAAAAATGAACTATTTATTTATTCATTTTCAGGTAAACATATGGATATGATTGCTTGCCACAGACAGAAATACTTCTCATGAAAAGAAATTCAGCATAAATAATAAACTAAATGATATGATTAATGCCCACTGATAGCCTGTTGGTGATTATGGTGGATGCTCGCTGCGGGCCTGACCAGCCTTGTCACAAACTCTTTGAGAAGAGGGAAATATTTTTGAATACAAATATTTCTACCTCTGACTGAAAACTGAAATAGATTGTCATAGTTTTTTTCTGAAGGGTTAATAATCCAAAACATGTGAGCAACTCTTTGCAGAAATGATTTGACTCCACAAACCTGCAGACTGACAGTAAACAGACGGCCTGATTCCAGGTTCGTCTGCAGAGTTCAGGGTCAGTTTTCTGTAACTGGAGCTGCTGATTCCCCACCAAAATGAGATCACGTTTCATAACCTGCAGACTTCGGTTCTGTCCCAGAAAAAGCAGCTTTAGCAGGAAAACAGAAGAAAGCTGCCATCAAAACCCTGAAAGAAACACTAATTAGCTTCGTGACCCAAAAACCAACAAACTCAGTTATTTTTCTTATTTCAATTCCTTTCTGCTGACTCTTTCCCCATCGCAGGAAGGAACTGCAGCTCTTTGAGCCAAATGTTCTTTTTTCTCTTTAGCTAATCTCTTCAGCAGATTCCATACAGGCTTAAAATGAGCAAATCGAGGAGGTTTGGAGTGTAATAAACATGCAGAGAGCAGCAGAGGCTGACAGGTGGTGAGGTATCGACATGTTTCTGCAGGAAGACATCTCTCTGTCAGCAGGAATAAGTCTGGATGGGAAAAATCCAGGAGAGCTTGGAATCTGGCTTATTGAAACATGTGAAATTAACAAGCAGAGGAGAGCATGGCTTTGATTAGAGGGGCTTTTTCACTGCTATATTAAACAAAACAATAAGCTTTGTTCAGAGAAATTACTTCAAAGTTAGTTTCAATTCAGTTTTTATTGTCTCAGTTATCTTTGGCGTTTGTTTTGCCTCTCTTCTATAAAGGCGATAATACCATGTTATTACCATGTTCTCCAAATATTAAAACACAAATTTATGATAGTACTGATTCTAATTTCGTTGTAAAAATCTGAAATTCTGGATGATCCTAAAAGTTTTATCCAGATTAAACGTTTTCTTTGTGGACATTTTGGGCATTTTAGGAATTCTAGAAATTTGCTCTCAGTTTCTCTTGTTGGAGTCTTAATGTCTGTAAGCTCCAAACATCATAAAACATGGTTAAAATATTGAAAACCAGTCACATGGCTGTTTAGATAGAATCCACACAGAAGCATTTGTGTTTAGAAATCCAGATTTTTATCTTGTTCAAAAGGAAACAAGGATGAATTGTCTTTTTTGCACAATTATGACCAGAAGTTCTTTGTTTTGTTTGTTTCTGGGATGTTGTAAGAGTCCAGAGGAGGGGTGAAGGTACCAGAGCGTCCAAAGAAAACAAAAGCTTAGTTTCATAGCACAACACTGACCTAATGCTTCAAAGTTCTGTGGAGGGGCAGAGAGGAGAACCGAAAAACTCTGGGATGTTTTTGAGTCTTGTCCACAGAATTTATGAAACTTTTCATTAAACATTAGCTTTGAACTTTTACCACTTTTTTGCAAATTTCTCCAATAAACTCTTTTCAGGGGAAAATTAATTGGAAGGTAAAAAGCAGTTTGAAACTTTTATACCAACTTTTAAACCTTTTACAGTTGCATTTGCTTCAGCATGAAGTCAAACCCAGCGTGTCAGAGAGCTTTAGGAGAAATAGAAACTTTTTCATGTTGAACTTTAAAGAGTTGCGATCAGGTTCAGTGACCTGCCTGATGGACCAGGAAACACGCAGCACATCTGACTCGCTCCAGGCTGGAAATGAGCGACTCTGCTCAGACTAATGCAGGAAAACCTCAGCGTGCATGCAGAGAGACTCCACTCACCTGAAGCCTCTCGGAGTTTCTGCTCTTCTTCTGGCTGCTGTGCAGGATGGAAAGCATCAGTTCCGGCTGTGGTCAAAACAGCGACAGTCCCATGGTTAGAAACAAACACAAAGGCAAGCGAGGGTCAGAGGGAGGTGAGACAGGAGGAGGAGGAGACAGAGGACAGGCGCGTATGTCGCCCCCTGCTGGCTGAATTCAGAAACTGCGCTTTCTCTCTTTTACTTTTCACTTAGAAGCTGGAAAACAATCAATTATATGATAGAAAAATCAATTTATTGACCACTAAGTGAGACTTTATTTCTGTTAAGTATGACAATTTTCCAGTTACAGCTAAAAAAACATTTAACATCAGAATATTTCATCACGTGAATAAAAAACCCAATAAAATAAAACATGTAGCCTGAGTGAAATGTTTGATCAATACCTGCTTAGAGTTTGTTGGTTTTCAAAAGGCGTCCAACAAATGAGTTTCACTGGAATGCATTCATGGATAATAACTGTTGGTGTAATATAATTAACCTGATAGTTGAATATCCAAATTAAGAACAATAAATATCTTTTTTTTTAGCGCATGTATCTGTTTATTTCAGTAATCCATTCTGCTATCACCATAATCCTGGATGGAGGGAACAATCATTACTCTGCTCTGACAATATTTAGATACTTTTATCCATTTTCTGCTTAGCAGCAGGATGTCTGAGAAGGTAAAAAAAGCCCAACAACAAGGAGGATAAGAAGAAATCAAGCATCAAGTCAAACTGGACACTTCTAGCTTTTGTAAGTCAGTTTATTGTGAGAACATTTTCTTCTCCTTCTGGTTCTTCCCAGAGGTCAACAAAAATGAATCTTTTACAAACTATCCAAAAGACTTGACAACAATAATAAACAGATCTAACTGCTGCAGATCTATGTTCTAAAGAAATCTGTTTCCAGAGTTTAAAGTAGCGACTTTCCCCTGATATGTACAGCATAACCCGAGCAGTCAGAGCCTACTTGAGTTAGAAATGCGTTAAAATCACATAAAGGAACTTTAATAGTTATAGAGGCATGCAAAAAAAAAAAAAAAAGCATCTGTCTCTGTGTTGGAAAATAAACCCAATCCAGCTGCTTCAGTGGATGTGTGAAGATGCTCAGCAGCGCCCTCTGGTGGGAACTGGGAGATCAGCACATCCATCAGACGCTCCCGGTTTGAAGCTCATAAAAATAAATATCAACAAATACTTCCATATTTAGTTTAAACACATGCGGAAACAGAAGTAATACTGTAGAAATGGATCTTTATTTTTTTCTCTAAACGGTTTTCATTATGGGCATAAATGTTGGAATCATTTTAGGCATTTGGTGATTTATTTGAGTTTCTCCAGGGTGGAATAATTAGACGACAAAAAACTGCAGTGAATTTTGAAGACAACGTTGATGGATGCACAAATGCATTCTGCTATTCAGGCTGTTTTCTCTGATTCAAATAACTGCTGTAGTTTTAAAATGATTTTTTTAGTTTTCTCAAAAACGCAGCAAATCTCCCAATTGCTGCGTTTTCATTTAATAAGAGAAGCAAATAAAATCACACGTGAAAACTGCAAGTCATTAAACAACCTAAACGCCACGATCCTCAACTACTTCCTGTCGTCTTTATGGTTTGCGTCAGTGGAATCATCCGGTTGTTGATCATGTGACTCGTGATGTGAAAAGATGTTTCCACTGCAGTTTAGCAAAATAAGGCAATTTCCATGCAGCTCACACTAATGTTAAAACATTTTTTAAACAAAAAACAAGAGGTTCTTTCAAATTGCCGTGTTTCCATTAAGCAAATTAATTTATTTTCAAATTGTGCAATTTTATAGCCAATAGAAATGCAGGTAATGAAAGATATGCAGATATTTGGTTAAATATTAATGGTGAAAATCTACAATTTTAAAAAAATAATTGCAGTTGAATGTTTTCTCATTATTCCACCCTGAGAAACAGAGAAGAGAAGCAAAAAAAAAAGTTCAAATAAATAAGAAAAACCCTAAAGTTGATATAACATTAATGCATCTTAACTCCTGCCTCTAGCATTAAAGTCTGAAATATGAGACTGCAGAGGAATAATACGCTGTAAAAGCTCAAATGCTGGCATGCCATCACTTTCTGTTCTCCTCAAACCAATCTTTTACGGCCACAGTTCATCACTAATTTACCGCGAGGAGGAGGACGACGCTCCCCAAAGTCTCATGTGTTTGAACTAAACTGTACAAAACTCATAAATTATAAAGATCTGTAAAAACAACATCAGTAGTTAGATTAAATGTTAGGTGTGGCGCATCGCAGAGTTCACCGTGCGCCTCGGAGAGCACTGACTGCTGTTCAGACATGATCTTTGAATAAGTTAATTCATAAATAAATCATGATGATGTCTTCCCAGAAGCAGTGGCATCCACACACAAACACGCACACACACACATGCTCAATCTATGACCCTTACCCTAAAAATACTTTTTGGTTTTAAACAACAACTAAAAGACTAACAGGAGGTCTACAGGTACACACGTCCAGAAAACTGCAGACCGCTCTTACAGAAATATATCTCTCTACGTTAAAGTGACAGTGCTGGATTAGGTCCCTTTCATTCGTGGGTTTGGTAAAACCACATCTACTTGGATATGGAGGAAAACAGCCTATATAGTAAAAGAGTTAAACGTGTAGATTCTCTCTGAGTGCGAAGCGACCGCTGAGGCGAACCGCTGTGGCGAACCGCATGCAACGGAGCACGGAGGACATGTTGAAGCAACACCAAATATCACTTAAATGCTTCTTCAGGCCCTTCGGTTGTGCAGAAAAACTGAATTTCAACAGTTAAAATAAGTACCTATATAATCCTCAAATATATACAGAGAAATTTCTATTCCACTTAAAAATACCTTAATTTTGTGCTTAAACCCAAACTTGTAAAAATGCTAAAAATCGCTGATTCCTCTCTTACATAACAGGAGCTGCTCGCCTAACTGTCCGCCATGATGCTGTTCAGTTCAGCCAAAACTGTTTGACTGGCAACAATCTCCGCTGCCGGGGCGCCATCTTTGGCATCCAATCCGCTTCCAGAAGCGAACCCAAACCTTCTGCGTCTTCCTCAAGACGTTTCAAACGAAGCTGTGGTTTCCTAAGCAAAGAAAAGGTCGGACTCGATTCCGAGGCGCCAACAAACTGGAAGCCATGTTGAGTTTCTCTCCCTCCACAAGCCAGCGCACGATGACGAAGAGGAGGACGAGGAGGAAGAGGCAGAGGGACGACGGGGTCAGTGGATGTCTCTGCACATGGGGAGGTTGACGAAGATGAAGACGTTGAACTCGATGAGGACGGAGAAGCAGAGGAAGACGGCGTACATGACGATACAGGCCAGGCCCAGCCGCCAGTCCAGAGTCCATTTGTTCAGATGGACGCCGAGGACCTGCAGGGACGCAACAACTTCAACTCAACCATTCCTGAAAAACACACCCGCCATCTGCAGAAACAATGTCTGAATGAGGTCAATATTGATATTTAGTGGAACAGCTGTCAGTTATGTCTCAGCTGGATTCGTGCTCATTTTTAACCACATCCTCCAAATTAAGACGGAGAAACTGCAGCGGAGCTGAAAACTGTTTTATTCCACCCATAAAGCAAACTTTCTATCTTCCTCCACTTCTGTAGTTTTTCTAACGTCTCGCTCTGTGGAAAGATCATCTTAATAATTGTTGTAACCATTCCCTTCGTGTTCCCTTTGGTTTCCTTCCTGACAGAAAGTACTGCAGGCTCAATGTTTCCATTTTTCACTTCCTTTCCTGGAGGAGTCCCTGAATTTCAATGTTGAGCTTTAATGTGTCCAGTTTTCTCCCTACTCTGATCCACTGATGGAGAATTTAGGTATCAACTTTGTTTACTTTGTTTTTTTCTTTCTCTTAGAAAGATCCCCTGGCCCAGTGTTCTGTGTTTAGCTTTTCTCTGGTTGGAGCTGCAGACGGAGGATTTAAAAAAGGCTGACATGTTTTAATGCTTCACTGAAAAAACAGTTTCACAACTTATGTAAATTTTTTCTGGTTTTGGTTTTGTTCTTGCGACTTCTCAGTGATCTGATTCGGTTAGTCTCTGAGTTTTCAGTGTGTGTGTGTGTGTGTGTGTGTGTGTGTGTGTGTGTGTGTGTGTGTGTGTGTGTGTGTGTGAGTTTGCAACCAAAACCACTGATTCTGATGTGTTTAGAAATATGTCGAGGAAATTTTGAGATATCTGCTTTTCCTGCCCTTTTCGCTGCTCGCCACATCGATCCAATAAACTCACAATTATGAATTAGCGCAAAAATAAAATAAATAATAATAATGCGTGGATGTGTTGAGTTAGCATGGATTTCCACAACAGCCTGCGACTATTTTATATTCTTTTTGACATTTATGTTGGGGGTTGTAATTCAGCTACAGTCTGTAGGGAGAAAATAATATTCTGCAAAAATTAAAAAATAGTAACCTAGTCGGTAAAAAAGGAGAATGCTGCCCTAAAATAATGCATAAAAATGGAAAACAGACTTACTGTAAAGAAGACTGAGGCCAGTAAAATCCCAACAGAGAAAATGAGTCCTCTGCTGTTCAGATGGACCTGAGGGGACAGACGTTACACAAAATGGTTTGAATGAGCTTGAATGTTAAAGAAAACTCCTGATCTGATCTGTTCTGATCCGATCTGGTGTGATTCTGGGTCACAAACACTCACGTTGGAGCCGTAGTCGATGCAGAGCGTCTGCAGCGCCCAGGGAAGCCCCAGACCCACCAGGATGTCGAACACGTTGCTGCCGATGGAGTTGGAGATGGCCATGTCTCCCAAACCTGAGACATTCAGTTTCACTTTTAGTCACAGAGGGAAGCTGGTTTGCAGGAGGCATCAGAAACAGGCAGCAGAGCAACAGCCTGGCTGATGAGCTGCACGGCTCCATCAGGTGTTCGTACCTTGGCGGGCCACGATCACGCTGGCCATGCAGTCTGGGACGCTGGTGCCGGCCGCCAGGAAGGTGATTCCCATGATGACATCAGGAATGCCGAGAGTGAAGCCGATCACAGTCACCTGGAAGCAGAAACGCAGAACGTCTCAGATCCTCATCTGGAAACGGCTTTCAGGACATCCACAGGGTTTCTCTGCTGCCTTCTGCTGAGAAACGTCTGCAAGGGTTCGACCAGATGAATCTAGCTCTTTTGTTTTTATTTTGAGAATAAAGTTTGAATAAAACAAGATAAAGTCGTAGCAATATGAGAGTAAAGTAATAATATTTCCAGAATAAAGATCTTGTAACTTTATCAAAGCTTTGCTCTCACTAAAAAAAATATTTTCTTATGATTTTTCATCTTTTTTCTGGTAGTATTGTGCCTTTGTTCTGCTAATATTATGTTATTCTTGTAATTTATATGCAAATCTCTTATTCTCTCCCTGATCCCCTGTCAGACATCAGGGCCTGCAGGTTTAATAATTTCCTGAATAAATGCTTCATCAGAACCTCCTGACAAACTTTCTTCACTTATAATCCTGGCTGGATATTTCCTCCAATTCCCTTCTTGGCAGAATCAGCAGAGCTCATTTCTTGGCTGGTTCTGGCTGTTAAGTTTGTCCAAAAACCTCAGAAAGGTTGAGCTCAGCGTTTTGGCAGAGCCGCCGCCGAAGCCCAATTTGTCCATTTGAAAACCAGTTTTGATGTATGTTTGGGATCATTTTCTAGTTGGACCAGATTACATCCAATTTTCAATCATCGAAACCACATTTTATGGCCTTGTATTAATGAATATTGGTTAAGATGTTCAGGAACAACCCAATAACCAAGCCTGCAATAAACTGGAAACTTGTGGAGTGCCAGTTTCAACAGCCAGTTTCCCATTATCATGGACTGGAAAGACACCAACCAAAGAAGAAACCCCTGCTTCAAAACAAACACCTTCAAGCTTGACTGAAATTCACAGTTTCCCACCTGGACGAGTTGAATGTCTTCTGAGAAAAGGTTTCATGTTCAGATGAGAGAACGACTGAGAGGCATGAATCATGTTTGAGGCTTTCAAACTAAGAAAAGTGCAACGACTCTGAAGAATGGTGGCAGAAACATTATCGCATTAACATCCAGATGGTTGAAACGCTGACACAACGTCCAGGGAAGGACGACCTTAATGTTGACCTGAGCTCAGTGAAACATGCTGAGATCGGAGAGCAGCCGATCTCTGAGCCAGTGGTCTGCTCTGCGGGGATCAACTCACCATCCAGACCATGATGTAGGAGAGGCCAGCGATCCAGATGGTGGCGGTGAAGAAGGAGACCATGAACCATCGCTCCCAGCGCCGCTTGCCACAGTTTGGGATGGTGAAGAAGAGCAGCAGCGACAGCGGCCACATCAGCAGCCACTTCAGTTTGTTACAGACGCCGGCTGGAGGATGACACAGTTAGGGTCAGAGGAAGAAAGACCTATTGACCTGACAGCCATGTTTTTGGTCTGGGGTGGGAAGCCGGCACACACATGCACAGGAAATGATGACTGCATGCAGAAAGACCGGCTGTAAGTTGTGTTTTATCTTTACTGTTGTTCTGTGGCAGTGGTTGTGCTAAGAAAGCGTCTTGAATGCCAACTAGGAGTGTCATTTGGGTCCAGATTGGTACCTGGGACTTTAAATGGCACCAGCGGGCCTTCGTTGTCCTCTTCTCCCTCTCCTTCCTCGTCGTTCTCGTTGTTTTCGTTGTCCTCGTTTTCCGTCTCGTTGCCTGACTCCAGCCGCTGCAACCTCCCGTTGAAGCCCTGCTCAGCTCCGCCCATCCCGTTCTCCAGGCCCCGCCTCCCCAGACCTCGGGCGGCGGAGTCCGAGTCGCCGTTGGTGATGCAGTTAACCCGAGTCTCTGTGGTGTTGATCAGCCTGTCTCTGGAACGTCAACACAGATGATAATATACGACTCCTGCCCAGATCCTCCTGCCTTATGTCAGCTTAGCTGCAGCCTTTCTTACCTCGTTGATGAGCATGCGGGACGCCATGGTGAGGCGAGTCCTGGGGGAGAAATGACTGGTGATCATGATCCTCATGCCGGCCTCAGAGAAGGTCAGCTGGTGGGGTACGCGGAGAGCAGCTCGTCCACCATCAGCACCGACGGCGGACAGTGTAGGTTCGCTGCAAAGACACACAAACAGTCTAACTGCTGAATTTATGAAAACAAGCCTAAAAATAATCCCTCCAGCAGATTATGACTGGTTTTTATAACATGTAGCACAAAATGGGCGAGGAAAGCTGGTCCTGATTTATAGAGCTTTTCCACATGGCTCTTATTTCAAGTCACTTTACTTTCTGTATGGAGAGAAATTTATGCCAATATGTTTGCAAGCAAAGAACAAGTTTTTTAAGCAGAAATAAGAAATGCATTTCAAAAAGAAATTTTAAGAAAACTTAACCAAAAATAAATAAATTAGAAGAGAACAATGTTTGCAACAGTAAACATGTTTTTTTTTTGTTTCAAATAAATCTTTCAAAGTGTTTTGAAATTGAGATTAACAAATTGTTTTACACATTTTGTTTCACACTTTTTGGGGAGGGACACATTCAGCAGCAGCATTTTTATTGGTCAGTGCCGATGCAATTTATTCCACTGAATCTCAATAAAAAAAAAATAAATAGAAAAATTCTAAATTTTTTTTGTCATTTTTCTTTTGCTAAAATAAAAACAATCTGAATAATAATAATGAAAATAACATTTTATAATAATTGAAATAATCTTTAAAAATAATAATGAAATCTCAAGATAATTTCAAAAAATTTAATCTGAAAAAAAAAGAATAAAAATATAATCTTAAAATTATTTAAGATTATATTTTTATTCTTTTTTTCAGATACTATTTAAAGCACAACCAGCACTAGATTAATATTTACTCCATTATGCACGGCTCGATAAAAGCTTAGGATGCTCAGAAGTCTGAAGTTGTGGACAGAAAAGCTTCTGCAGATCAACTCTGGTACCTTTCTTCAGCAGAACTGCCGTTGCGTCGTACGAGACGTTGTCCTCCAGATCCGTGCTTCCTGTCAGCCCGTTCGCCAGGTTCCCAGAACCTTTCTTCCTCCGGCTGAAGTACCGATGAGCCTTTCCGTTAAACCTAACCACGACACGCGATCCCATATCAGCCATAAAAATTCAGTTCACGGAGCTGCTGCAGTTTTAACGACACTCACTTCATGATGAGGATGTAGACGGCATACATGAGGATCAGAACAAGAGATTCCCACCTGCAAACATGATAGTTAGACATTTGCAAACCGTCCGTCAGTGTGATTTTGGTTGCAGAGTGAATTTGATACGCACCAGCACACCTTCTCATCATAGATGAACTAAGCAGGGGAGACAAAGGGACAACAATGTAGCGTTTTAGAGACAAGTCAAAGTATTTGTTAATAGTATCTATTGATTACTTTATTATCCAGGTGTGAAAACATCAAACTTGCTTCACATTACAGAATCCCAGTAATCCCAGTTTTCAGAAATGAAACAGTCTCGAGGTTCTGCTGCTGTTTCCAGACTAACCAGGTGTGTGTTTACAAGAATCCACAGAAAAAGATCTTACCACAATCAGCGCTATGATGGAAAATGTGTAATAGATGGAATCTCTGAGCAGAGCCCAGTGGGACAGCTTCACAGCCTGCAGGGTGAAAAAACAAACACGGTGACCAGAACGTTTCTTCCACACAAACCCTGGGTTCACTCACATTCTGGGATTTTAATCACATTAAAAACTCTGTTAGATTTTAGCAAGTTTAAGCCAACTTTAAATGGCAAAACAGAGACATTTATTGTAAATTAAAAAAATATAGAAGTTGATTGAAATTTTGAGTGTATGTTTTCCTCATATGTTTTGGGCCCTTATATCTGGCTGCTGTGACCCATCCTGAGGTGAAACTGTTACTGCAGTGTGAAAGCAGGCGTGTGATGGACGATGCTGCAGGACCACCAGCTCACCTGATGGGAATCTGCATCACCGTTTGAAAAGAAAACAGGTTTGCTATGAAATATGAGCACTTCTTCAAAAACCTCCTGTGAGCGCAGCAGCAAAGTTTGTGTTCATTCTGGGTGTTGTCTGTTGAATGTTCAGTAGCTGTTGCTTGTGCTCATAATTCAGATTTTTAAACCGGCTGTGTCAATAAAACAGCACAGGATGAGAGTCAGAATGCAGGAGGATTCACAGTTTGTGGATTTAAACGCCGTGCTGCAGAAACTTTACGAAGCAGTTCATGGACAGGGTTGTGAAAAAAGAAAGAATTGACTAGCAAATTGCTTTATCGCAAGGTGGTTCAGGCAAAACTTAGAGGAAAAAATGGGTCATATTCTCACTAGCTTTCATTTCTAAATGTCTCAGGTATAAACGTCTGAGCTGCAGCTAAAACGGCTCATTGTTTGATTTAATGTTGGACATGTTCTGAACTAGTTTACTAAACATTGAACTTAAAATTCAGTTTGAAACAGTGACATTTACACATGAATAAACAACACTGTGAAAATATGACTGAAAAATGAACAACGAGTTTTATATTCTCTGATGAAAGATTAAATGACCCAAATTATTGCTGTTCCTTTTTACAGTAACTTTATAAATGGTTCCTCAAACTTCTCTCCTGTAATCATCCTAAATTACCCAGCTGTGTCTCACTGGCTGTGCTTCCATGCACTACATAATTGTCAAAATTGGAATCACAAAAATAAATTGGCTCAGAGGAAACTCGCCAATTCTGAAAAAAGCCATGTTTTTCAATAAAACATTTCTGCGTGTGAATGAGGTGTTTTGGCTGCATCTCTAATAGTAAGAGGAGGAGATGGCTCTGCAACAAATGTATTTATGATTTTAATTGTGCTTCTTATTTAATGGAAACACCACAATTGAAAAATTGTGTTTTTTCAACATTAGTGGAATATTGACAAAGTTTTGTGCATATCAGTAACGGAAAAGCTGCTTGTCTTTCTCTGTCTGCGCAGTTTTCTTGTGCCAGTTTGTCTCCAGCGTTCCAGCCTTCGTCCTGACTGATGATTTTCACCCAACTGAATTTACTCCTTTCTGTTGGTTCTTGCATTTGCTTTCTCTGTTCCTGCGCCTGATGACACTTTGGAGATTTACGTTGACCTCCGAAAGCACCACCACTGTAAAAGCCTCCTGCTCTGAATCATCGGCGTAACGGTGAGTTTGTTGACCTTTTGCAGCCCAATAGGACACAGGACCAAACAATGAAGAGGATAAATCTTCCACACGGCGCTTAGTGAATCAGAGAAGGGGAAAACCGTCACATTTTGAACCTTCCACTCCCAGCTGGGAAATCACAGGTCGAGGAAGAACAATAATAATAATAAAGCTTCAGTGTGCTTCCGTTACATTTTATTGCACAGAAGAGTCTGCAGAAAAACTGAAAGGAGGCGAGGAGAGGGGACAGCAGGGGAGATCCTGAATCTGAACTGAACCATCCCAGCTCCATTAGATGGTCATTATCTCAGCACAATTACATAATATGCAATCAGCTGCTCCGCTGCTTGCAGTTCAGATATACTTTTTTTAAGAGCAGAGAGCTTATCCTTGAGCTCAACTCATTTCCGTATCAGTGGCGCGTCAGATGGCATCAGAGCGAAGCTGCTCCGGGCAAACTTCTCATGCAAGGAAGGTATCGTGCTAAAAATGATAAAATCTCCTAGAATATCGCATGTTTATACATCAGGACTTAAAAATATTAACATGATCCTTATTTTGTGGTGCCTGAGATGATCAAAAGCAAGCAGCTTCACGGTGTCTGTATTAAAATGATCAGAGTTGTGCTGAAACACAGCAGCAAAGAGGAATCTCATCAAATCAGTCGCTCCAGTTTTTCACAGAATCCTGCATGTTTTCGCACAGATGCATAATTTTCCACAGAACTGATCAAAAACATTGAGTTTGAACAAATCAATATACTTTTCTCATGTTCTTTTGTTTGCTTTGCTTCTATTAGAAATTTACTTTGTACATAACTTTGTTTATTCTTTTATTTCACTAAAGTCAAACCAAATCACCTGTAGGTGGCAGTGTTTCTTGCTTCAACTGTACTGCTGCGGCCGCCTTTAATTTCAAGCTATAGCTCTTCAAAAGGTCACATTTACAATCCTCCAAAGGCTATATAAGCAATATAAATACACTTCCTTTGACTGAATCTTTCTTAATTTCTCTGATCTGACACCACCAGGTCAGCTGTGAGGTCCTACCTGGCCAGCGAAGAAACCACACACGCCGATGATGCAGAGGATGTTGAAGACGGCGGAGCCCACGATGGTGCCGACGCCGACGTCTCCTTTGGTGATGAACACGCCTGGGGAGGCAGAAACATAAACGACTCCAGCAAGATTCAAGGAGAAGCACATTTCCCCATTCAGAAAAAACACGTCTTGTAAAAGAACCCAAAATATGTTGACTCTGTTTAGCCTAGAAAATCATTTTTGCGGGCTGCAGAGTGGGGCAAAAGGTCTTGGGTTCGATTCCCGACCTGAAGTCTTTCTGCATGGAGTTTGTATGTTCTCCCTGTGCATGTTGAGTTGTTTCTGGGTACTCCGGCTTCTTCCACAGGCCAAAAACATGATTGTTAGGTTAATTGGTCTCTCTAAATTCTGCTTAGGTGTGTGTGTGTGTGTGTGTGTGTGTGTGTGTGTGTGTGTGTGTGTGCGCGTGTGTGTGTGTGTGTGTGCGTGTGTGTGTGTGGGTGTGTGTTGTGCGCGTGTGTGTGTGTGCATTTAACTGCATTTTTCTTTGAGATTGTATCACTCAGTGAAAGATTTAATAGTTTTAAGTGTTGTTCTGTGTCTTAATCAAGGATGTTGTATACAATATTTAATCGTTTAAATGTGATGAAAAGTGTGAGCATGAAAAGATGCTATTAACTTGACGAGGACATTGTGAATTAGGCTCCCCTATTTTAGGGACACAAAGTCCAGACAATCCTTTAATGAATGAAGCTGGAAGTGATGAGTGGGACAAAGATTTCCCAGAACTATCCTCCATAAACATAAAAAACAACATAAGAGCTCGTCTCTTTGAACATGAGGTCGGTGACTCTCAGCTCTCTGTATTTCTAAGACACATCAGACGCCATCAGTGAATCTCGTTACGTAAGACGAGGTTAATGTGGAGCCAGAAAACGCTCCAGAGTGTTTGGCGGTCCGTGGAGTCTGGACCTCCCTGATGTTACCGATTATAGAGGTGAAGAGCTCTGGAGCCGAGCTGCCAGCTGCCATGAAGGTCGCTCCGGCCACATCCTCGCTCAGATGCAGGCGCTGAGAGAAAGCAGGACAAAAGGCAGCGTTTAGGAAAAACAGCTGCAACTTCAACTCTTCTGATCAAATTTCTCTGGAGCTCAGTCCTGCAGCAACGTGCAGCAGGTTTTATGAGTCTGACACCGGAGAAAACCAGGTGGTGAAACGTTAGGACTGCTGTGATCAAACTGGCTCTCATGACTGCAGCGACCCAGTCCAAACTCTCCTGATCCCAGCTAACCTCTTCGTTCCACATCCAGTTCTTTAAAATATTAACCTGAACACAGCGTGCACCATGTGATATCTGACTGCTGCATCCAGGATGCACAAAGGAGCTTCACTGTCGATCTTTCTCCCAGATCCATCAATGCTCCAAAAGCTCAATAAGAATTCAAACACATGGTCGACTTTACAGATTTATTTGGACGGTTTTCACTCATTTACATAATATTTCTGCCCATATCTTTACATTTCTGCAGTTTTATTGCTGAAAGTAGTCTGCAGGTTTGTTTAAATACCTGAACAAACTTGCACATGTTGAACATTGTTTCTATAATTCTTTTCACATTCTTTTCAAAAATACTTTATCAATCCCAAAGGGAAATGAAACAATGCCATAACTCAAGTTATCCAATATTTATCGCAGATGATGATGTCTGTGGGCAGAAAGGATCTCCTGTAGCAGTCTGTGTTCCAGTGAATTTGAAGAAGACTGACTGAAGACATTCTGTTTATCTATGACAGTCTCTTGAAGGGGATTATAGGTTTGGCACATTATCTGTAATGCAAAGTTTTTGCTCTTACTGTAGACCAGTTTTATTCTTTATTCTGTTTTTTTGTTTGCATATCTCTGTGTGAATCTACTGGCTTTGATTTCTTTACAGTCACTTTGCTGCTGTTGCAAAAAAAATAAAAAAAAATTCTGCAATCAGAAATTTCTATTCTGTTTCTAACCTTCTATTAGAAATGTGATATTTGCTGTGGGAAATATCACTGGTCTCACTGGAGATGTTTTTAATCTTCGAAGAGACCCAGCGGTTCAAAAATATGTCCATCTGGTCCGTCTGTCAATAAAGTTATGAAGGTCTTTCAAATGTATTTATTTTTTTCAGGGCTTCAGTTGAGGTTTTACTAATTTCTAGGAATCTGTAAAAAACCTGGAAAATGATTTCTCAAGATTACCTTAAATCTAAATTCTACATTTCAAATTTAGATTTATAATCTAAATTCCTTTAGATTTCCTGAGTTTCTCAGTTTTTTTAACAAGTTGACAAACTTTCTTCCACATATTGGCACTGTGTGACACAGTGTTGCTGCTTCATACCTCACAGATCTTCTCCAGGGAAGGGACGAAGTAGTCATCGCAGACCAGCGCCAGAGCGCAGAACATGTAGACGGTCTGCGAGGAGAGATAAATATTACAGGAAGAAGCGAAGCGTGAGAAGCATGTGAGAAGTGATTCATCCACGTGAAGCTGGGTGAGACGAGCTCCGTAAGTCTGTCTGAGGAAGCCTCTGAATCAGCTGATGCTTTATAAAGAATTATAATTATAATGAAATTATCATATTCAGAAATCTTTGCTCTGCATTTTAGAAGAAGACACTGAATGTTTCAGTGGAGAAAAACATCTAGATTCTTCTTGTTGCTGTCTCAGTGAGACTGATCTGATTTCATGCCAGTTTAGAGAAGTTCATCGTTCATGGATCAATAAACAACGAGCAACATAACTACAAACAAGCAACATAACTACAAACAAGCAACATAACTACAAACAAGCAACATAACTACGATCCCACGCAGTTTAAATGAGGAACTCTGCTGAGTTTAATGCCCTGCTGGGCACTGAGAGCCCAGCAGGGGGAGCTACAGACAGACATGATCCTGAATCCCCAAAAAACTGTCAGGAAGCAAAAACAGCAAGAGCTCCAAGACGCCCATATAAGGAAATTACTTTATTATATCCATCCATCCATCCATCCATCCATCCATCCATCCATCCATCCATCCATCCATCCATCCATCCATCCATCCATCCATCCATCCATCCATCCATCCATCCATCCATCCATCCATTCATCCATCCATCCATGCTTTAGAGTGACAGGAAATGTGAACAACCAAAGAATCTCTAGTTTTTACACACATGGCAGTGAGAATCTTTCACAGGCTGTTTACAGGACGGCTGCAAAGTGAGGGCGGGTCGCTAACTGTCTCAAGCTGTGAGTCACTTTGGTGAGAAATGAAGAGTCATCAGGTCTGAAAACACAGCTGAACCTCTCAGCACCTGAGTGAGGTGTGAGGTGTGTGAGAGTCAAGCATGTGGAAAAGGAGTGTTGCAGCATCAAGGGAAAAGGACGTTCAGCTTCATCCTGAGCAAGAAGCAGCACTTTAACACCAGCATGTGATCAAAGACTTCATGACCAGAGACGCTGCATCTGATCTTAATGTGGAGCTTTTGAAGATTTATTTCAATCTTTGTGGTTTTTCCTCTAATATTTGGTCAAATGTCCCTTTAAAAAGTTTCTACTTGACCAAACGTTTTGTTGTTGCCATCAGATGTTCACACAGAAGCTCATTTAAACTGTTTAGTTTCCTGTTTTTAAGCATAATTTACATATTTTCAGTGAAGTTCAGGTTAATTGATTATTACGATGATCAATCAGATACAAAATTGGCTCTTACATCATGCATATGCAAATAGAATGATTCAATTTATTTCTTAAATAATAAACATGTCATTAGCAAACACTTGATCATTTGTAGCAAAGCATCTGCAGCTAAAAAATGCTTCTGACATCATCATGTGGAAAGCTCAGGCCTTTCTGCTCGACTTCAGGTGGGATGATCAGTTTTTCAATTAGCCAATTTAATAATTGGAAAGCAAAAGGCGCTCGATAGGAGATTTTTCTTTTACACAATTCGAAGCTAAAACTGCATCTTGAGGAGTTTTCAGTAGAATATAAAATTTCATTTTAAATGCAAAATGTTTGTTTTTTTGAGCAAACTCAGCTTAATTATGAGAATGTTGTTGTTTCAGCAAATTGGCCTTTTTAGAGTTTATACTCAAGTTACTGATTAATCAATTAGAGAATTACTTTATGATTATTTGAATAACCGATTAATGATGATTAATCCGATTATGAAGTTCTACCCTAATTCCATCCA
Organism: Poeciliopsis prolifica; assembly: GCF_027474105.1. Classification (NCBI taxonomy): domain Eukaryota; kingdom Metazoa; phylum Chordata; class Actinopteri; order Cyprinodontiformes; family Poeciliidae; genus Poeciliopsis; species Poeciliopsis prolifica. Next base: position 1,081,688 of record NW_026562477.1, on the reverse strand, counting down.
CTTCCAGCAATGTATCAGTTTCGCTAGACTTAACCAAGCCCTCAGGATGACGCCACCACCACTATGCCTGACAGTTGGTTCTTGTCTTTGACGCCTAATGTGGACTCATCCAAACTGTCTTCAGAGGGCATTCAGTTGCTCTATCTGAAAATGTCAGTCGAGTTTAAAGGTGGAGCTTCTGGAGAAATGATTAACTTCCCCAAAAGTTTCCAGTTTATCAGCATTTAGTTTTTCCTGAAAATCCTCAGCAGTTTCCTTTCACGTTTCGGATCAGATGGCAGAAACTCGGACACTAGTCATACCACGATGAATGGCTGCACACTGTGTTATGAGTGAAAACAGCTGAAGGCAACTTTAATGCTCTGAATTTCAGCCGTGAAGAAGGGAGAACATTACATTTCAGAGATGATCTGTTCTTTTTTCAAACTCTAGAAACAAATGGATAAACGTCTTTATTAAAATCTCTTAATAGCAGCTTTAGAAAAATGGAAGCATCTGGATTCAATCCAGTGTTTGAGTCAAAATCCCTGAATAAAGAGCAGATGCTGCAGCAAATGCTGCAGCAAACGCTGCAGCAAATGCTGCGTTATTCAGGCCACATGAGCTGCACAGCGATGTGGCATCTGTTCACATTTATGTTATTTTCCATGGCTTTAAATGCCTGCTTGTTTCCATCTTCATCCACTAAATTAGCAGGGATGCAAGCATTCCAGGTGCTGTTTGGTTTTCACTGGAGACGAGGAGCTGCAGGTGGAGAGAAACCCACCAAACACACAGCCTGCTTCTGATTGGTCAGAGAGCAGGATTGTTTTTTTATTTTAGGGATCTCGAGTTTAACAGGCAGAGGATTTGCACGGCTACTGTGTGATTAACAGTAATAAAGTGACTCAGTAGGAGCAAGCAGAGCTGCCAACATGGTTTGCAAACTGGAAAAACACTGCCAGTAAAAAAGGACCTTATCATTAAAAAGGATCCAAGTGAAGTTTAAAACCCATCAACCCTAAAAGGAGAAGATAAAACACAAAAGGAAAGGGCCAAGAGTTACACCTTGAGGAAACTCCACAGGAAAGAGGAGCTTTAAATGGATCTCAAATTTTCTGCATGAACACAGAAACTTCTGCCGTACAGATATAAACCAGTCTTACTCTTCACGTTCTGCTGACTCCTAATCTTAATACCTGAACCGAAAAAACTTTCATAAGCCAGAATATGAGTATTCAGACCACCTGTCAACTCAAACAAAGCAACAGAGTGAAGATGAAGGTTCAAACTGATAACAGATCAAGATCTTTATTTTTTTAGAGCAAAAAATAAAATAAAATTTCAAAGTAAAATCTATTCTACAAAACACCTCCAGCTGCTGAGATGCTTAGCTGCAGTTAAGACTTTTCTTTCAGTATATAAAACCTTTTTTATGATTATTTTCTAGTTATCTTCACTTAAATTTTAATTTCTTTCCTCCTAATGAACAAAACTTCACTGAATGGAAAATAAAATAGCATTTCTGATTCCACTGGTCTCATTCAGTTTCTAGATATCCAACCAAACAAAACAAACTGCTAAAAGTTTGCTTTTAGTGACAAAAACAGCTAAGTTCATTAATTAATGCCTGCATTTCATATTTCCAGGCTTATTAACTGACTCAGTGAAAATATGCCTGAGAAAATATGATCTTACAGCCTTATTTCTCCCATTTCATCAGGAATCCTCCACATCTACTAATTATTCAGGAATCTTACTATATAGAGGAGAAAAACAGCTTGTTTGAGCCTTTATGTTAGCTTTGAGAAGCTCATGCTCATGAAACTGGACTTACGCAGAGCACATGCAGAGCCACAGCTCCTTCAGTTCTCTCCTTGTTTGTGAAGAAGTCGGTTGGAAACTCGTGCAGAGCTGGAAGAGATAGAAACCTGCAGTTAGAACAAAAACGTTCCCTAAAACAAGCCTTTAGGGAACAGGCGTACTCTGGAGAGAAACATGTTCCTCTGAAAAAAGAACAATACAGGAAGGAGCAAGAAAAATCCTGGAGAGTCAGGAGGGATCTTATTATATAGTAAATAAAAATAAATGAAGTTATTAGGCAGTGAAAACAAATGTTTGGAACAGGTGAAGATTTTTATTCCTGTTAAATCTGGATCAGAAAACCAGATCATTCTTCAGACTGTATGATTCTAAATTTGAGGTTTGATATTGAAATATGGAAAAAAGGAAGGAAAGAGAAAAGAAGAATGATAGGAAAGAAGGAAGAAAGAAAGGAAAGAGGCATTTTTATTTTTGAATAATATTTCAGTCAAACTTCTATTTTTATTCAATGCAAAAACAAATGAATGAAAATCTGCCAGGTTTGTCCCCCTCTCTCTTTTCACATAATGGTCTGATCCCACATCCTCACATGTGATTGGCCACAAAGCTGTCATGCTGCCAATCAAAACAAGGCAGGGCGGAGCCACTGAGAGTGAGAGCTGAGCAGCAAAATGGAGAAAAATGTCCGCTCTCTCTCTCCGTCCAGTTAGCTGTGGCTCGCTGTGCTCGGCGCTGAGCGAGGAGCCGACTCACGTCGCTCACTTAAAACACCCAAAACATCTGCGACAGACGCAGCACTAGAAGGAAGGAAAGATGGATTGATGTTTTCATACATTTTATTTTCTTCTTTCTTACTTGCGTTGATCTGGAAAATAATCTAACTGCAAACATTCCAGTGTTTTACAGGCTGTGAAGGAACACCAGGTTCTTTCTGGAACATTAAAAGCCCATAAGGTGAATGTAATCAACCTTGATGAGACTGAAAGAAGAAATCTGTGTGTAGAGAGCTTTTTAATTTCACCTCCATTTTCATGGACCTTCAGTTCCAACATGAAACAGAAAGAATAGTTTACAACTTTCCCACTGCCTTCTTCTCACACTCTTCCAACTTTCTGCAGCCCTCCTCGGCTTTATGTTCTGCTGAAGACTTCACAAGCCTGAAACAACCCAGAGCAGCTTGTAAAAAGCCGCAGAGCACACAGTCGTCTAAAGGTGACAGCTGGATGTGTTTAATATTAACTGCTAGGAGCCGGTGTGAGCTCCATCCAGCCCAGATACCAGGCTGGCAAACAAACAAACACATCACCGAGTTAGGCTCAAAGTCAAGAAGCAAAATTCAGCTCAACACTCAGTAATAAGCTAACTAACGTGGAGAAGAAGCTAACTCCCAAAGAGCTCATCATGTCTCCAAAAAGCGTGAAGCCCAGAGTCCCGGCAGAGAGAAGGGGAAGGGCTGCAGATTCCCACCGAACATTCAAGACATTTTCATACACATCAACACTGACAGGTTCCCCTGCACCGCGTCAGAGCAACAGTTTATGTGTTGCTACATAAATTCCCTCTGATTTCAGGGAAGCGGGGCAGTTATCGCATCGTTTATCATGATAAGATCATGAGAAAATCGTGATAAAATAATAATAAACTCATGATAAAATCGCATCGTGAGACAAATTTTAATTTGTTGTTTTCAACATTAATGATGTTTAAAACAGTCCATATTGTTGTGATTGCTAGTTTTTCTAATTTTTCCACTGTTTGTTCAACAGGAGTTTCAATAACTTCAAACATATTAACAAATGCAGTCAATGTGTAAACTTTAGTGACACAAACCAAACTTCTTTATGTGATTGGTGTCCAAAGTGGAGATTTGAGAAAACTCCTCCTTTGTGTTTGCAGATAGTGATTCTTTTGATTCTTCCTCTGAGTTCCAGTTTTATTGTATATTATTGACAATTAAAGTACCGTTTGTCTACTTCACATCTCTGTATTGCTTTTTGTTGTTCTCACATGAAATACACTGAAGTTAGTGGTTATTATGTCACAAAATGTGCAAAATGTTCAGTAAGTATGAAAACTTTTGCAAAGCACAGAGTTCTTGTTGGAATAATTGTATGTAAGTTATCCCATGTATTGTTTTCTTACTATGTATGTCAGAATGCTGTAAAACTGTTACTGTGAAGATTAACTACTTATTCTGTTTGATGTCCGGAACGAGATAGACTTAGACTTAGACTTGACTTTATTGATCCCTTGGGAAGACTCCCTCAGGAAATTATAGTTACCAGCAGCTCACAGGCAAAAATGTGGCACACAGTAAGCATACACTAAAGAATACAAAAAAATACAAATTAAATACAAAACAAAGAATATAAATACAACACAAAAGGAAATTATAGCAATTTGGTGGTACAAGATAATTGTGTTACATAGAAGAAGAGGCACACACAATATACATTATCAAAGTACTGTCTTTGCATCTCCTGAGGTTACAGTTTGTTTGTTGTCTCTGGGGTCATAAAGTTCAGTTCCTGAGACTTTGGGTTGTATGCAAACGACCCATTCTTCCTATCAGGCTGGACGTTGCTCTGGCCATCCGAGGTGACAGAATCATCGCTTCAAAGATAAAAGAAACACAGATCGATCCCAGGGGCATTGTATTCTCCTGGTCTTGTATTTGTATTTGTATTTGTATCTAACACTTAGTTGGGAATTGAGAACTGGCACTGTAGCTGTGTGATGAATTGTTTACCCAACGCCTTTTAGAGCTACAGTGCCCTTGTGTAACCAGGGTGACCTAAGGAAATAAAAGGCGTTGAGAACCAAGACGTACTCAGAGTGAGTTGGAGATTGTAACTGATGTACGTCTCTGGGACACTCTCCTCGCGAGTAAAACTTAACTGATGTGTTCTGTCTTCTTTCCAGGTAGTGTTTTACTAATGTTAGGGGTTTAAACCTGACAGTTCTCTACAATCTCCACTTTGCAGCAGAATTTTGCTCTTTAACTGAACCATTCAATCTCAGATTAGACAGATTTTGTAGGAAAATAATATTTATTTAAACATGAGCAGGTCAGAACAGAGTGAGTGTTTCCTGGAGGCAGGAGAAAGGCTGCTGGGCCCAGAATGAAAAGGGGGTCGATCCAACGCTGCAGCCACAGCTGCCAAGACGAACATTCAGTGATGTTAGTCAATGTAGAACAAGCAGAGGCGAGGCCAAGACATGGTGCATTATGGATGATGTTTGGAGACCGGAGGAAATACATGATGTCTGTGGATTATTCATGGGAGGAGAAAGGCAGGGATGGACGAGGCGTCCAGAACGCGGCAGCTCAGCTGATAATATTCCTTGAGTCTTTCTGTTGACATATCAGAGCGTTTGGAGAGTTTTTTAATCAGTAATTAGTGCAGCTGTGAATGGGGTCACTGGGATGAAGCTTCAGCTGCTGATAATGACTCCTGTTGCCTGAAGCAAACAACTCAGAACTCCCTGAAAACAAGAGCAGCGAGATTATTTCCTGTTCTTCAATCGGGCCGGCTTCCTCGTTCCGCGTGACGCACAGTCAGCTGCCGTCAATGTATCAATCAGCAATCAGGCATCGGTTCACAGGGGAACGCATTCCCTGCTGCCAGCATCAACCCAGCCTCGTTTAGCGGAGCAGAGGACAAGCGGCGAATCAGGATGCAGCATGGCCTCGTCTCTGTTGGATCACTCCTATTCAGCGTCTCTACAACAAAAAGGAGAGGAACAAAACTCTCCCATCAGACGGCTGCCACACAGAGGAGGCTGAGTTCAACAACCTGGCAGAGGTTGCTGAGGTTGCTCAAAGTCTCCCAAAGGTACAAAGAGGCCAGAAGATTTCCCCTCAGGCGATGACGGTCCTGCTTCATGTTGCATGGACCAAGTGCCGGGGCAGGAAGAAGAACTGGACTAGAGATCATGTTCAATCACGTTCAAACTGCAGCGGTATCAAACCTTCCTGCCTCTCTGGAGAATGACAGCTTCAACTTATTCAAGAAACGTAAAGAGGAAGAGCATGACAGCGGTTCAGGGTCACGGGAAAGGGAAGACAACCTTTAGTGTTTCCTAAAGATTGGGATAAACAGCAAACAACCAACACAAATTTCTTCATTTTCTCAAAGTCAAACTGAAAGAAAAACTTACAAAAGGAAAATTTAGATCTTATATTCAGACATGAGCCTTAAAAATGAATCTGTAGGAGCTGGAGGTTAGGATTTTCGTTCCTCCTAATGTTTTCAACCGCTGCCCAGCTCATCATCTCTGCCACGGCTGATGATGTCATCGCCTCTCGGTAAGCGGACGGGACTGTTACGTAACGCCGCCGAGGCTCCGTGTTTCTCCGCCGGAGCGCCGAGGGGGAGGGAAACTTTCCGACGCGTGTGTCAAGGATTGAGAACGGAAAAAAAGAGAGAAGTAAATCCTGCACAACTCCACTCTAAATCATGACATAACGCTTTTTGATCATTGCCATGGCAATGGACATGTATCACTGCTGGATTTGGAGACAGAGGAGATGGAGGAGTCGGAGGAGTCGGAGGAGACGGGGGAGACGGGATGAGCGAGGATGGGGTGTATCTGTGTGTGTTTTCTCCTTCAACATAAAATAAAACAATAAAAAACAACAGAAAGATGAAGAATGGGCTTCAGAAGAACGTGATTAAAATGTATTAATATTCACAAACCAAAAATCAGATGTGAAGGACTGAGAAACAAAAGCATTGAGGGATTTGGTATTATTTCTAATTTATTTAGGATCAACACTGAAGTCAATACTAGAGTTGATGATTATGATCATCAACGTAATCAAGAATGATTTCATTATTAATCCCACTTAAGAGTCTGAAGAATAAAGATGAGGAAATTCTAGCCCACAATGACAACAAGAAACGTTTAATCATTTCATGACGAAGGGAATTTAATATCATTATGAAAAGTGATTAAGTTGAATGGCGAAGCTTGGGGGAGGGGCATGATGTGGGCGGAGCTGTGGGTAAATGGGTGGAGCTTTGTGAGGTCAGGTGTTTAAATAATGTTTGGCTAGTTCAGGTATTTCATCTTCTCAAGCCGCATTTTCCTTTGAATATTTAAAAAAAAATATAAATAGGTGAATTTTCACACTTTGGAGTTACACTCCACAGAAAAGCCATGAACAAATGGAAGTTGACTCTTCATTGCGGTGGTTCAGGAATGACCCAGAAACCCTGGGATGGGTTGGAGGAGGCTGCTGAGGAGCAGGATGTCTGTGGACCCAGACAAACATTTACAAGCTAGACAGAAAGCAGCCAAATGAGTTTGCTTATTAACTGTTTGTAAATGTTTTTCCTTCTTGGGAAAACCTCGGAGTGATTTAAAATTAAGCTGACAAGGTTTACAGAATTGTCAGATTCTGATCCATTCATCCCTGTTTTCATTCGTCTCATCACCCTGCGGAGGACCCACATCCGAGCAAACATTTTCCAGCGGCTCTAAAACACACGTGTCTAAATGATGCATAAATACACGCCACAGCTGGCAAGAAAGTTTATTTTATATCCGAAGAGAATACGTTCGCTGAAGCGTGCAGGACAGAAAAAACGAGAAGAGCAGGACTAATATTGACTTTCCAACAGCTGTGTGCTGAAGCGTCATGCAGCCGTTGGAAAAACAAATTTATCTCCAAACATCCAGCAGTTTGTGTTTATCAGGGAGAGCCGATATCTGCTCTCAATCCATTCGTCTGGATGAAAATGACAGAGTATTCCAACAGCTGCAGAATTTTATGTTTTCCATCCTTCAGCTTGGAGAAAGACAAAAAAGAAAATAGTAATTTAACGTTAATTGAAGAGTCTGGAACGTTTTTTGAAATCCAGCCGTGTTGCTGCCGACCTTTCACCTCTTCCAGAGGAACAGCAGGGGTCGGCGTTAACACACAAAGACACAAAGAAATCATTAAAGCATCTTTTGCCACCGCTGGGGGCCTGTTTACAAGTTCCCCCTCGTGCAATTCTCGTGCAAATTGTGACCGCACATGAACGACTGGGGGCCTGTTCTGCACATGCTCAGTGGGGCGCTGGGGGCGTGACGATGATGTGGGCTGACACGCCATCGTAGTTACCGTGCAGAGTAATGTGTGACATTTAAGGACTCCTGCTCTGTTCCCTCACAGCCTCTTCTTTGTGGCCCATGGCGTGCGCTTATGCAAGGATGCAGCTCCTTTCTGCCCGGTGTGAATCTGTTTCCTCAGTCATCACGTGTTGGAGTCTTAGTTTATGAATGCGCAGCTGCAGCAGCAGTGAAGTGAAGTGAGAAGATGGATAGTAAAAATAGCAGTACTTTCTGTCCATTTTCTGAACAGAAATCCGATGAAATGACGATGTTCAGCCATCATGTTCTACTTAAAGGGAAGCTAATGTGCTGATAACTGAGCAAAGTCTTCATTTAGCATTTTGAATGATTTTGAAAATGTTTAGCACGCTTAACTTTCCCCAAGTTAGATGTGCTAAACTTAGGGAAAGTTTAGCATTAGCTACAACTAATGTTTATGATTAGTGCTTTAGGTTTAGCGCATCTCATTTTTTCGTTAGCGGTGCATCATGATTATGTTTCATCAGCAGCTTGTCAGAGACGGTGGTTTTGTTTTCTGAAGCTCATCAGTGGGGTCCTGCACCGGATGTCTGAAGATGATCTTTCAAAACAAACAACTCCTCAGGGATAAACTTGTAAAAGTTATTTGTGTCTGAGAACAGCAGAGCTCTCCGCCTCGGAGCGCATCTGTTTCCGTGGCAACCGCATCCAGCATCTATGCTGCATTTCTCAACACACAACAACCAGATCAGTCGGTTCTCACGTGGCAGAGAGCGGGCACAACCCCGGCCTCGGCGTAACGGCGGTGAGTCACCGGGAAACCATAGCAACGCAGGCGCTGCAGCCTCTGCCAGAGCCTCCGCTGCAGCCTCCGCCGGAGCGCCGCAGCCTCCGCCGCAGCCTCCGCTGGAGCACCGCAGCCTCCGCTGGAGCACCGCAGCCTCCGCTGGAGCACCGCAGCGCAGCCTGGCTGTGGACAAAGCTCACCTCCTGGTGACTCATCTCTGGATGAAGTGACTGCAGCGATCACATGAGGCGAAGCAGAGAGGTGATCTAATCTCAGTGAAGTGACAAGACGCATCAATGGAGGCCGTGGGAGACTTCCACACTCAGTTTGTGAAACGTGGTGAGTTATCAGAGCGATTATAAATAAACGCTTTGAAAGAAACTGAAGGCCCTGAATATGAGCTAAAAGAGAACTGGAGTTATGTTTATCGCTTTTTTTAAAGTAACACATTAATCCCATGTTGTAATGGCCTCAGACGCCCGCTCAGCTCTGCAAAGAAAATTCTGACACATCTGCAGAGTTGCTTTAAAAGGACGCAGCGTTGCGCCTCACGGCCACCGCTAACGAGACTCCAGCTCAGATATCACCGTCCACAACAATGATGGGGATTTTCCCTCCAATTTAAGCTTCACTTCCAACAACTTTCACTTCTTTAAAAAAAAAATCTGAGTTTCTTCTTGGAATTTGGCATGTTATCAGTGCAGGCTTTGAACCTGACCATGACTGAATGTTCTGCAGTTTGTGCCTGAAATAAATAAGAAAAGGAGACGAAGAGATGAAGCGAAAAGCCTGACAGAATCTGAGAGACGACAACCTGCTGCTGATCATCTACTGTATTTTTTACTGCAAAGTGGAAGAACAACTTTCAATTAAACATTTTCATTCAGTCACACTGAGAGAATAAATACTTCTGCTGAACCACCTCTGGCTTAAAGGCAAAGATGTCCGCTAGAAATGTAGACATTATTTATTATGATCTTAAAATGATAAAATTCTATATTTTTCCAGTGGATCTGAATGTGTCTATTTGTGTTGGAAATGCACTGTATGCTGTTCAAGCAAGAAGACTCAACAGAAAATGTTAAATACTTGGACACTGCAGGATGAGCAGGATGAGGATAACAGGAGTTATGTTCATATAGAACTTGTGAACTTTTCAGCTTATGGTTCTATTCATGCAACAATCCTCATAATCCTCTGAAATGCACCATACCAAAGAATGAAAGAGTAAAAAAATGTATAAAAGCAGCTTTAAAAAGCCTGAGGAAATATAACAACATTTTAAAAGATGATAACATATTGCATGGAAAGAACATATAAATAAACACATAATTAGATTAAAAATGCAGAATTGAACATCATCGAGATGAATAACTTCACATGTAATGTTCTGCATATCTAAGGTGTTTTTACTTGCTTATTTGATTTATATAACCAATTATGAAAATTTAAACAACTTATTGCAGCCAAAAGCTACTTTTCTTACTGAGTAGATGGTAGCAGACCTGATGTCTGCATCTGGTGAAACACCATACCTGCTGCTTTATAATATCGATAACCAGCTGAGATCATAACGTTTCCCAACTGTTTAAATTAGTGACTTTACTGGAGTTCCTGCAGCTTTTAGGGATTCTACAGTGAAATACTACATTTTAAAGGAAAAGACAAAATACTCATGGGACCAGAATGGTTTTAGGACTTGGTTTTGTTCCTAGAATTTATCTGTTTATAAAAACAGCATCAAAACCAGTTAGTCAGGCAGTTAATGACATTCTGGAACCATTACTAAGAACATTGTGATTTAAAGGTTAAAAATAGTTTGAAATGCAGAGAGTCAGTCTGGATGGAGCTTGTTCTTGTCAGCACTGCTGTAAGTAGTTCATAACCATGGAGGCTCACAGAAACACTGTGGAATCTGCATGTCCTCTGAAGCTGCTGGGGCTGCAGCTTCTGCTGCAGCAGACTGCTGCAGCAATAACAGGACAACGCCCGCTGAACTCAGGAAAGTCTTGGCATCGCTCGCAGTCGCAGGAAAAATCTTTAAAGGCATATCGAGTCCCTTCTACTCCTGGTAAACAATCAGAGCTCCGTAATTCAGAGGGGAAAACCTCCTGTGTTGTGTTTTGCAAACTTTGCTGCTTTCGTTCAATTTTTGGATTGTTGTGCAGTGATGAATGTTAAATTAGTGCAAATAAATGGATGGGTTTATGCTGGCTTTCAGTCAGCATGGTCAGATTGTTGGCACATGTGAAGCTAACCCTGACCCTGACCCTAACCTAACCCTAGGTGAAAAAGAAAACAATACATACAAATAACAACTGAAACAGAAGTGCAATAAAAGAGAGCTAAGAAAAATATGCTAATGTAAGAAGATGTTCTAACACCACATTTAAGATAATAATAGCATTGTCATTATTTAATATCACAAATAAATATGCAATGTTTTGCACATCTACATTTAACAATGCAGAATTATTTTCTGCAGTGCATGAACACTGCAGATCATACAGTGATTTTAAAGTCGCTCTCTTGTTAGCCCATTAGCACAAGTGTTTCCATCATTGGTCATAACGATAAAATAAGAACAAATTTTTGGTTTGAACAAGATAAAAATCTAGATAGAAGGATAAGCTTCCTTGTTTAGCAAATTTTGTATCTCATTTTAACAATACAATTTTTTGCTTTAGTAACATTCTGCTGCTGAATTATTTATTTTCTATTTCTGGCAGTTAAGGGCTTCCATAGTGACTCACTGGAATATCAGCGCAAAATATGTATCTCTGAAGTTTATTATTCTCAAATGTCACCTTTGAATTTTTTGTTCTGCTCAGGATCTGATCAATGATTCTTCCCATAGTAACAGCTTCCACACTGAGGAGTGTTATGTTGCACTCAGCTAAGGTGTGTTCCCTGGTTAAGAGTCAACACACAGATTCAGTTATTACTGCTGGAAACTGGAGATCAGGACTGAAATCTGGATGCAGTGATGGACCTGAACTTTCAAAATAAAGACAATTACAAAGTCGGCCTTCTATCACTTGAAGGACATTTTCAGGATTAAAGGACTAAAGTCCCAACAAGATCTACAGAAGCACATTCATGCGTTTGTCTTTAAAGCATCAACAAGTGATACCAACGGCTTTTTGTGGAGGATTACGGGTCTCATTTAGTTCCACATGTGGAAGTAGCTCGGATCAGATTTTTGAAAGTGAAAAGATCAGAATCAGGATGTTCAGTCTGCTGTGAAAAAGTCAGATTTGAGACGCATTCTAATCATAACTTCACTGATTCCTTCCTCTGTGTGTCTCTGAAGGAACATTTTTCCACATAAATTTAACATATTTGGCAATAGAAATCTTTGAGGCTTGTTGTTCAGAGTACCACAGAGATACTTTTTCAAAAACGAAGCATGTTAAAGGCAAAACTTTTGGTCATGCCTGCCTCTGCACCTCTGAGTGAAAAACTGGAGGAAAATGAAACGAAAAGCAGTGAGAAACAAACAAAACATCACCATGGATTAATGTTGTACAGGAGCTAAAACAAGCCTAGAACCAGCAGGAGTTGATGTAGAGGGAAGGTTCTGACTCGGCTCGGCTAATTGCAGTGATGGATCGGTCCAGTTCCCCTGAGCTCCAAGCTCCTGATCCTGCAATAACTAAACAGGATGACTTTGCCAAGCTGCACGTTTGGTAGTTATGAAGGAACTTTGCCATCATCAGTAGCAGCAGCCCAGTGATGTCACTGCAAACACCAAAGCACCAATTCCTCAGAGGAAGCCGGTCCGGGCCGCTCTGTGGGTCAGATTAAGATTTGATTGATGACGGGCTGACGGCGAGACCCCTTCATCAAACACTCGCTGGCTGCAGACACGTGAAGAAGAGCCGGGAGGAATCGCCCGTGAAGCGAGGCGAGCGCCTCGCTGCAGCAGAACCCGGCAGCTCCCTCGCATTAATCAATACTGCTCCCAAACTTTCAGCCAAAAACCGCAGGCGCTCCAACACACAGCGCATTCCTCACAGGGAAGCCCCGATTAAGTCACTGCAGCTCGCTTTTAATAACAGAGGAGGAGGAAAACACCCTGGAGAGAGCAGTCACATGGAAGGAGGAAGCAGAGGGGAGACGGAGCACAGACGGTTCACCGCTGAGCGTTTACATGGGATTTCTGCGTTAAAGAGGGGAAAGATAGGAATACACTTCTCTCAAAAACTATGAGATGTTTTGGGTTTAATCTCAGAAAATGTTTGACATTTGGAAACGTTTTGATTTTCAAAGGTTAATTGTTTTTTTACTTTTCTAAGTTTTGTTCTTGAAAATTTCTGAGATTAATCTCAAAAGTTTTTTTCTCGCATTGTTTTACCCTTTTAAACTCATAAATGTCCATGTTTTTATTATTTCTAGGATTAATATCAACTCTTTTTTTTCTAGTAAAGATATGACTCAGAAATTTGCTGTTTTTTTTCAAATGAGATTTTTTGGCAGAAATCTAAAACTTTTTTTCTATCTCCAGTGATCAGATTGTTCTGTATAAAACTCAACAGTAATATTTATTGCAGACGGAAGTACAGATTATTTTAATGTTTTGATGAAGAAACTTTACGCTTCTGAGACAAAGCTCGGCTCAGAAGTGCTAAAATGAACAACTCTTCATTAATTAACATTAAACAAAAGCTCATAAATAAATATCACTTCATTAGCAGAAAAAGGCAATTCCCAGAAACCACTGTTCTTTTTTCCATCTTCACTGATAAATGATGCTCTGATGAGGAGGAGAGGACAATAAACAAGGGCCTGAAATCAGCAGAAGCAGCCGGCTTCTCATGATCAAACTCATGGAGGCGTTTTGGAGAGGAGAAAATGAGCAAACGAGCAGCTTTTCCTTCCCTTCTGCTTCCCAGCTCTTGATCAGCAGGTTTCTAATTTCAACCGACAATCAGCTGGAAGTGAAGAGTTCGCATCATCAGCTAGCACTCTCAGGAAACACAGGAGAAGCTGCATGATCACTTTATTAGTAAAGAATAAAAACAAGATCAGTAGTCGGCCTGCAGTGGATGATAAGATAAAAAAAGTAAAGTGCAACGCACCCCAAGGTTCAAATAATTCAGTTTAAAGATACTTTTATGATTTTAAAGGTCAATTTAAAAAATGATTTGTGGTGGTTTAGCACCAGAATCACTTGCAAATGAACAATTTGCGGGTGATTAGCAAATTAGTTAATCCTGGATTTTTAGACAAATCCTGTCTAAAAATATCCATTTTAATAGTTCAAACACCAAAAATACTTTAAAAACATTAATTCACCCAGTGGAAACTGTTGTGGAGCTAACAGAAGCTAGCATCTCTGGGTTCAGCCAATCAGCACCAAGAAAACTAAATTCTCATTTTCTTTTAATTAATTTAGATAAGCTCTAGGAAAAAAAATATGTCAGTAGGCAAATTTCTGAGTAATTTAAATAATAATGTAGGGCTGAAACGATTGATCATGATTAATCAACTATTGAAATAACTGTCATCTACTTTAGCCATCGATTCATTTTTAACTGCAGAATAAAGATTGAAAACAGAACATTTACTTAAAAACACACTCAGATCAGTAAATGTATAAACATTTATATATTTAGAGGATACAATGAGAAACGTCACTCCTTGATTCCTCTGTGGGATTTTGGATGGAAACTAGAAGTCAGGTGACACTGATCAGGAGTATTGATCAAGTGTCTCCATAGAAACAGGACTTTTTGCAGCGTTCGGGGCGTTAGCTGAGCGCCAGGACGACAACAACCACCGAAGGGAAGCAGCAACTGCTGTCCATCAGTCTGTGAAGAGTTTCCGGCTAAATCATTTGAAATCCGTCCATCATTCTGCTGAGACGACGGTTACTAACTGGAGGACGAAGACAGCTGCCAGTTTCCCAGTGCAGGACATTCCATCACATAAACCCGCAGTGTCGACAATATGATGCTTCTTTTACCCTTATTCTCATTCAATCATCGCTTTTTAAATATCTCCTTAACTTTGTCTGAATTATCAGGTGAAGGATGACAATTACCCCAAACAGGTGTGTCTCCGTCTCAGGAGGACGGACCACCAAAGCGGGACAGGACTCTGAGCAAATGGAGGTTATAGAGCAGGAGCGGCGCTGTCCTCAGGAGGGAAGCGCGGGTTAAAGCCGCCGGGTTGGGCCGCTTTAAATTTAGCAGCAAGAGGAGGAAAGGAGCAGCTCCTGCGTCATCAGCGAGGGAGAGGAGTAAGGTGAACTTTGACCCCAGCTCCATTTATAGATGGAGGCAGGTAACCTTGGAAAGTGAGACGGGAGGCTGATGATTTCAGAGAGGTGACCGATCCTCTCCTTCATCTCAGTGTTTCTAACTTCGCTCATGTTTTAGTTTTACAGAAGTATTCACAACGCTAAAACTTTTTACTTTTCATTTCGTCACAACCTGAAACTTCTGGGTATTTTATTGGTGTTTCATGTGATCCTGCAACACACAGTTAGCAGCGCTTCACTGAATCCAGCAGACTGACCCGGATGGAGAGGAGAAAATGAGTTGTTTCTAAAAAGTTACTCAAGTCAATGTAACTGAGTAAATGTAACTTCGGGATTGTTATTGATTCAGATCTGACTGATGCGTACACTTTGGTTAAATGTCTTCAACCATGAATTATTATTATCCTTCCACTTCAGAACCGTACACTACTTTGATTTTCCTGAAATCCTATTGCAACACATCAAAGTTGGATGATGCTTCACTGAAGCGCCAGCATCAGTGTGGAAACATGAAGGGAAGAAGAAGGTGAGATGGAAACAGTCAGAAGAAGGTGAGAATGATCCAACGACGTGCAGGGACTGTGAAACCACAGCGGCAGCAGCACGAACGTCACCGCCTGCTGGAAATCATATGACCGCCCAAACTAGGTTAGTCTACATTAGGGGAACCGAAGACGGGAGAAACAACCAGAATGATTTGTTTTCCATTTTTTGCTTTTCTTATTTTAGCCTCCTCTCTCTATTCCTGAGCAAAGGAAAGCGGAGAACTCTTGTGTCCTCTTTCTTTCATCCCGCCTTACCTGGAGTGGTGCAGTTCTTCGGCTCTTCATCAATCTCCTCTTCCTCCAGGCTGCTGTTGGACGCCTCCTGCAGCAGCTTCCGTCCAACGCGTCTCTCCTGGCCCTCAGCCGAGGCAGGAAAATCTGGAGACATTTTTGAACATTTCATTTCACATAAAGTTTAGAACAATTTGAGTTGAAAGTGCGAATGCACATCTTCAGGTGTGACATATTGTATGATTTTTATCAATAACTGCAGGAGAGAGAAAGAGATGGGAGGCGGTGCAGAGACTCGTCTGCAGTAATGCAGCAAGTTCTGGTTGACAGATATGGACCAGAAGTTCTGGACCAGAAGTTCTGGACCAGAAGTTCTGGACCAGAAGTTCTGTGGTATTCCTGTGTCTGCTCTGGCAGCTTCTTGGTAAAACCAAGCTATCAGCATAATCAATAATCAACTTCTTCATTACCATTTTTTCTGTGCAGGTGTTTAAATCCTGTTTCAAGAGTCTAAAATAGTGGTTTTAAAAACCGGTCATTCATAATATTAGACGGGTTTTCATAAAATTGGTTTGATGTGGTTGATTGAGAGGAAAATATGACGGATGCCTTGAGGCTTCTGTGTCTGTGTGGGAAGTGAGTTGCTGGAATGCTTCGGGTTTATCTGACCTGCTAATTCACTCACTAAACGGGAAAATTCATGATTTTCCAAAACAAAATCCTCCTGGGAGGAGAGTGGAGCAACAGCACAGCCCACAAAGTGCGGCTCCCACTGTGGCTACATCTGCACATTCTTCCAGAAAGCAGCAGCTCCACAGAATTCGTTTCATCCTCCACGGAGCCCGGCAGGAGCACGCTGCCCTTTTCCACCCTGCCAGCCACAGACCCGACCCAAAACAGGGATTCAGATGGAATGAAGGAGCCGCTCAACAAGCCTGGGGGACGTATGAACTCCTCACCTATCTTTACCTCCAGCAAACGCAGCAGAGGCCTCGGCTCAGCTGCTCCGCCCTCTTGCTATCTGTCCCGACCTTCTGCACAGAGCGACCGAGAGGAGTGGGAATGATTAGAGTGGTTCGGCGAGGAGCGCTGCGCTGCCGCATGACTTTATTATTTGCATCATAAATATTAAACTCATATTCCTATAAGCTGGTTAACAAAGCGCATCGAGTTTGTTGGAAATGTGTGCAGAGCTAATACGCTTAGAGTCACAGCCAGAGGAGCCAGACGTGACATAAATGCCACATTTTTGTGCTTCTCTGTGTTACTGAAGGACAATTTAAACAATTCCTCAAGTTTTAAACTAATTTATCAGCATGGGAAGAGACCATGTCACCAGCGCTGATCATACTTCATAACTTCTGCAGTTCACTCTGACCACCTGGACCAAACCCTGATTATGATCAAACGTTCCAGTTTTTGGCTCCTGTTTCTCCACCTGCTCTTCCAGGCCTGAGATGGACCAATCAATTAAAACTATAAACTATGAAATGAACGATTAACTTAAATTGTGAACGGTTCACCTTCTGCAGCCTCAACACAACTTCCTCCTGACCCACATGGATCTCAGAGGTTTGATCTGGAGGCTGAGTCTGTGCTGCCAGCGCTTTGAAATCAGGGAACATTTCTCCAGTTGAAGTGATCAGAAACTGTCAGCTCCGGACAACCAGCGTCCCCTTGGAGATCACACTCGGATGACTGGTTTAGTTTCCTCCACAATGTTCTCTGCAAAGTGACGGATAGTCTTCAGATGTTTCCATCGCCGTTTAAAGCAAACCAGTCAAAGATGGAAAATATCTGCTTCGATGATTAAATGGGAATAATCCTGGAATTCCTCCATTTTTGGTTTAAACTGCCATCTCTTCCATAATTAAATCCTTCAGCACCAGAAGCAGCATTCAGTTATTCTGGAACAAACTGCCAGAAAACTGCAAAGATGCTGAAGAACGGAGACTAAAACTCTACCACCTTTGATGCAACTGGAACATTAATCAGTACATTTTAGGCATTTTTGCTTGATGATTTAGAAATGTTTGCTGCTTGTTTCACAGTTGGTTTTTAAGCACTTTGAACACCTTTGTTGATAAAAGATGATATGCAAACAAACTCGTCTCAGTCAAAATCAGAACCAACTCTTCAAATCTCAAGGAAAGTCGCTGTCAGTCCAGAAAACTTCGAGCGACTCCGGAGTTTTCTGACCACAGGTCTGAAACCTCAACGTTCTTTGAATGATTTAGTTCATTGTGATCAACACCAAACGCACATCGTTTCCTCTCCGGACGTCCCAAACGTTCAGAATTCACCAGCCGTTTTTCTGCTGCTCATCTTCATTTCAGTTTATTTTTGAGGTTGTTTCAGACGATATTTCTTGTCCCAAACTCTTCACCTCATTCTGCACTGGTGGCAACGAGACGATCCAGGAGTTCACAGGAACGTCTTAAACATCCTGAAACCTTCTGCTCTGCAGCTCAACTTTAAATTCTTAATAATCCAGAAATCAAAAACAAGCCAATAAATTGCAAGAATTTAGGGCCTGATTTCACAGCTCTGCAGGTAAAACACCTGAATTAAAAAACACCAATACAGAAATGTGGGTCTGTGCAGAAAGCTAAGTTCTTGCACAGAGAATGAACTTAATGTCTGGACTGAACTGCTTTTGCGTGAATGAATGTGTCCATCCAGTGTGACAGGGAGGAGTCCAGCCTGTTGCTCTGCTGAGGCAGACAGGTGATGCAACTCGCCTTCCTGTCGGGTTCAGGTGGGTTTGTAGTGATTTGTTGGTCAAAAAAGCAGGTGCGGTGCATTTGGCATGCGGACCTGTTACTAGTCCTGCTGGAAAATAAAATGAGCATCTCCATAAAGTCTTCCAGCAGAGGGAAGCTTTAAATGCTGTAAAATGTCCTGGTTGACTGTGGAGTTCAGAAAACCCAGTAGACCAGAACCAGCAGATCATCACTGACTCTGGTGGGTCTAGTCCAAGTCGCTGTCTTATCTGTGAGGTCCAACCTCAAGCACTGACTCAGCCCATGTCTGGTAAATGTCCCTAAAACTCTTAAAAAAACATCTTTGCTTTACTATCCATTCTACTCTCTGATCATCCATCATGATTGTGCATCTCCACACTTTTTCCTTCCACTAAATTTTCCATACATGTGCATAAGCCCTTCTGTGACTGACGTGGTTCTTCATGTGACCACCTCTCCCTGTCTTGATAGTGTAGAACACGTGTGTCCAACTTCAGGTTTGGGGGCCAAAAGTGGCCCGCCATGTGAGTCTAAAGGGCCACATAAATACAACCTTCAAGGTAAACAGCTGTGGCCGTTTAGCTTGAAGCTGATTTCTTTCTGTATATTGCCAAATTAACGTGAAAAGATTTTCAAAATGATTAAACATTAAGATGTTTTAAGATGAATACATTGTGAGCTGTTATTCATATTTTCACTTTGTTTTATTTTACTTTCTGCCATGACTCAGTTTATGGCTCAAAATAAAAATGAGTTGATTTTGACGTACCTGCTGTAAAACATAACATTTCTATGTTAACGGGACTTTTATTTAAAAAAATTTAGCAGTATGTAAAATTCTAGTTTTGGGTTTTATTAGCTCTAATCATTCAAATGAAGTGAAATAAACTCTTCGTTCATTTGTTTATCTCTGTTTTGCATTTTCATTTTTAGATGATTTATTCATCATCTGTTTGTTATTCGGAGGTTCGTGAAGTTTGTTCAGATAGAAAATAAATCATTTAACATGAGGCGATGCTGAAAGGACACAGTGTAATAATCAATCTTCAGTTCTCACCTGGATTTTCCCTGAAGTATGACAAGCCCTTCGCTGCCAGCAGGAATCCTCCGAACAAGCAGATCTGGATCAGAACCAGCTCCTTGCGCCGTTTCCGTCTCGCCTTCACCCTCCTCCGGTTCGGCGTCGCTCCATCCCGGCGCCGGATGCCCGGCGGAGACATCTCCTGCTCGGCTGCCTCATCCATGCGGATCCGCGCAGCGCCGTCCTCCTGCCTGCTGAAGCCGCCACGGAACCAGAGCAGGACGAACAGGAGCTCCGGTGGATCCAGGGAGCCGCTTTCTGCCCCCCGAAGTGAAGGAGGGAGAGAGGGGGCAAAAGTTGGGGAGTGATACCGGGGAGGTTCTGAGAGGCAAAGCGAGCCGAACCGAACTGAGCTCCTGTTTCAGAGAGCCGGGTTGTCTCCTAATGTCATGTCAGGATCTGGTTTCCGAGGCGGGGAGGCTGCGGGCGGCTGCGGGAGGCTGCGGGGCTCCATGGATGCGTGAGAAACAGAGAGGGAGCGGAGCGGGGCGCGCGCGCTCTCACGGCCACGCAACGATCTGGAGGCTGAGCTCTGCTGGCAGAAAAATGATAAATAAATAAATACATAAATAATAAAGCTCACAGGGCGGCCGCTGCCTGTCTGTCTGTCTCAACCTTCAGCACCTTTACATGTGTTTCAGGTTTTCCTTCCAGAGGCGTTCCTAGGATCCACTGGGGCCCAACCCAGAAATGAACTCGCTGACATCAACAGCAGTGAGAAGCTCTGAAGGAATGTTCCAACACATGTAATTCTGTGCACATGCAGGCCGATGATGGGCATGTCAATAATTTGATTTCCAGCTTGATAGCAATTCTGTTCATTTATATAACAGCAATAAGCAACAAATATCATTTTTCTAAAACGACCCAGAAGGGATGACAACATGCAAAAGCCACAAAACACAAACAACCACAACAGAAGTTATGCTAAAATGAATGTGCTGGTAAAACACTCATTTAAACTTGATCCTTAACTTCCGTTTTTACATTAATTCTTTTTTTTTTTATTTCCGTTTTTTGTAATAAACTTCTGCAAACCTCCATTCTAGCATTATGCTTAAGCAGAAGTACAGAAGTACTTCTGCTTTAGCGTAACTTCCATTGTAGCACAATTTTGTTTTTGTAGTAATTCTATTTTAGCATCATTCAATCGAAATAGAATTAATTATAATCTCGCTAACATTAATTTTTGGTTTAGCGTTGTACTGAAACAAAAGTTATATTAAAATAAAATTTGAGTATTAGAAACTTCCATTTTAGCATAAAATCCATAACTGTGTTGAAACAAATAACTCCTCTGTGTCACAAATCTTTCCTTTCCTCATGATTACAAATGGCTGAAGTCTCTCAGGGCAGAGGAATAAATGCTCATTAGCATCCGCTAATGGCTAAAACCTTAAGATGATGCAGATGAAAATAGTCGCTTTGCAAAGTTGTCATGAATCCATGGGAGGTATTCCAATATAATCTGTGAAGAAATTGAACTGAACCCACATCGTCTCATTACTGGGACATTAGCCCAGAGTGATGACCCAGAATTAATCCACAAAGATGCTGAGGCTTTAAAGAAGCCATTTGCTAACAATAACACATTGTAACCGTAAGCAAACCGTTCTGGTTCTCCAGAATTTGTTTTTAAAACTGAGTTCTAAATCCAGAGGTATTATAAATTAAACATAAACCTACAGATTTTCTGCTGCCGGTTTGATCAGGATACATGTTTGTTTGACATTTACAGTTGTGTGAAGTTCACCTGCATGTGGCTGCAGAGCCTTTGTGCAGGTTTTCCCCTGTGGTTCTGACAGTTGCTGGAGGAATACAGATAAACTGACCCAGTTGTGAGGAAGAAAACTTTATCCTGCAGTTCATAACCAGAGGTTTGCTCCTGCTGGGGAGAAATAAGAGAACTTTCCTTTCAGTGCATAAACATATAATTGACGAACAGAAAATAAAGAAGAGATTAACAGCTCATCTTGTGATCAAAGCCAGCGGTGAGGAAGTGTCTGATCTCATCTGGAAATCCTCTGAACATCTTTGTTGTTGAACGTTTCAGCGTTTCATGGAGTTCATGAACAGCTTCCAGGCCGTTTATGCCATTCACCCGGATTTGTGGCGGTGCATCAGACTCCGCCTTTCTGTGGTTTTCTTCACATCTTTTTGATTGTTCGTTTGTGTAGCTGCTTCCAAGTAGGCCATTTCATGTTGGTGTGCCTCAGGGTTCTGTTTTGGAGCTCTTATTATTCTTAGTTTAAAAAATAAATTCTACAAAAAGCACCTTGAGAAAAAAGTGTCAATTCAACCAAAATCTGACATTTTAATAACGTTTCTGCTGGTTCTCCACATCCAGTTCTGATGTTTTTATTTGTCATATTTTGCAAGTTGTCTTTTAACGCCCTAATACACACACATTACATATACATCTATTTAAAATCATCCTTTGCAAGTTGCAAATCCCTTGGATGATATTTCTAATAAGTGCATAATATATTTTTATGTAATATTTACATTTAACACTTTTTAATGTGAGAACCTAAAAACCTTGTTGCTCCTGTTACACCTGCATATTTTTATTATTTCAAACAACCAGGACTCTGGAAAGACCTCCCCGTCTGTGAATTAGTAAAGTTAAAACTCATCTTTTTACAATTTCTTTTATGTGATGAACTTATCTTTAATGTGTAGGTGTGTGTGTGTGTGTGTGTGTGTATGTAGGTGTGTGTGTGTGTGTGCGTGTGTATGTAGGTGTGTGTGTGTGCGTGTGTAGGTGTGTGTGTGTGGGTGTGTGTGTGTGTGTGTGTGGGTGTGTGTGTGTGCGTGTGCGTGTGTAGGTGTGTGTGTGCGTGGGTGTGTGTGTGTGCGTGGGTGTGTGTGTGTGTGCGTGTGTGTGTGTATGTAGGTGTGTGTGTGTGCGTGTGTAGGTGTGTGTGTGCGTGTGTGTGTGTGCGTGTGTATGTAGGTGTGTGTGTGTGTGTGCGCGTGTGTATGTAGGTGTGTGTGTGTGTGTGTGCGTGTGTGTGTGGGGGGGGGCGGGGTGTGTGTGTGTGTGTATGTGTGCGTGTGTGTGTATGTGTGTGTGTGTGTGCGTGTGTATGTAGGTGTGTGTGTGTGTGCGTGTGTGTGTGTGTGTGGGGGGGGGGCGGGGTGTGTGTATGTGTGCGTGTGTGTGTATGTGTGTGTGTGTGTGTGTGCGTGTGTATGTAGGTGTGTGTGTGCGTGTGTAGTGTTTGTGTGTGTGCTTGTGTGTGCGTGTGTGTGTGTGTGTGTGTGGGTGGGTGTGTGTGTGTGTGTGTGGGGGGGTGTGGGGGGTGTGTGTGTGTGTGCGTGTGTGTGTGTGTGGGGGTGTGTGTGTGTGTGTGTGTGTGTGTGTGTGTGTGTGTACAGCATTTTGTGAATTATTCTGACTGGTTAAGGTAAAATGCATCTCTAAGACAATGAGTAAATCCTCCTGCAGGTTTCATTTAAACAGCAGAATGGAAAAAGTGGGGAGAGCTGCAAGCAGCTGGCATTATTGTGCTTTATTAACCCTTTAAAGGCAGAAATCCCAGGACCTGACCCAACGACAGGCCCACGAAGCCGCCATGAAACAAATCCTCACTGCAGAGTTTGTTCAGACAGGGCATGAATTCCCAAACTCCCAGATACACACACACCCACACACACACACACAACACGAGAAAAAAACACTAAGGAGAAGGAAGAGGAGGGGGAAACAAATTAAATCCTGTTAAATTGTTTTTCCATAGCCAGTGGGCTTGGCACAGGCCTCTCACACAGACATGCAGGAGATGCAAGATAAACAGAGCAGCCTGAGATGCAAGAAAGTCCCTGGAATTTCAGCCACTTTTTCTGTTTCATAAAAAAATTCCAAACTGCCAAGCAGAAGACAAACTCGTGTCCTCGCCCGGTCTGATTGATCACATCCTTCTGGGATGTTTGCCGCATTGATAAGCCTCCTCTCCGCCTGGCACCAGCTTCACTGCGGAGGAGAAGCTGCAGTCTGCGCTCCGGCAGACGTATCTGGGTCAGCGTCTTCTCCGGGTCCGGGCCGCTCCTCACCTCAGCATGGAGAAACCTCAGCTCGGCACCACAGGAGAGAATCGGGAAGAGGGTGAGGGATACGGCACGCTTGGCCAGGAATAGCTTCCTGAGTTAAAAAGGAGCAAAGCTAATGTAAGGCCAGGACACAGCAGCCAGCTGCTGCTGAGCGGAAATAAGGACAAGCTTTCCTGCACTTGCATCACAGCAAGCAGCTGCAGAAGTATTCACACCACTTTAACTTCTGCATTTGCAGCTTTTGGAGCGTTTCTACCAGGTTTGCACGTTAAATTCAGATCATTTTGATAAAACGGCTCAAGATTCATTTCCTTTGGAATTAATCTATAAAGTGTTTTGGGGAATTTGAATTTTTGACCTGATTCTCAGTCAGGTTGGAGGCTGAGCACTTGTCAATGTCTGTTTTCAAGTATTTCCACAGATTATTCATCGGATTTAGATTTAGACTTTGACTAGGCCATTCAGAAACCCAATGCAAAGGCATTAAAATCATTGTGAGTCGTAGACATAGCATTTTCTTTATGACAACTGAAATCAACATAGTCACTTGGTTATGCTATAAAACGGCCAAATGTGACTTTAAAATACATAAAACTGTCCCTTTAAAGTCGGTGTTAGTTTTGGGTTGATGAGTCATTTTTGAAGATCAACATGGAAAAGTGAGGAAGTGATCACCGACTTCAGGAAGTCATCAACATCAGTAAATAGAGGCTCCACTGAACTGATGGATAATGATAAATATTTGGAGATTGTTCTTCATAACATTTTCTCCTTTAAGTCACATTTTGGTCCAAAACCAGCTGGAAACTGAGTTTTTAGTTTCTTCTGAGTTTATGTCTTAGAAAAGTTTTATTGAATCTGTTTTAAGGTTTTGGATTATTGCGCGGTATGATTATCTGTCACTGCTCACTAAAAGCATGCTGGGTAGTAAAGAGTCAGATAGGAAGGACTTTAGAGGTAAACTGTTATGTTTAGACTACGGCTACAGCTAGTGATTACTTTAGTAATCGATTACTCTATCAAATATTCTCACAATTAATTGTAAAAAACATTTGGCACATTCTGCATTTCTGTTGCACCTCTGCACATTGCAGTCTGTTGATGCTGAATGATCAAACTTGTGATGTTTTGTTCATAATATGATGTTCCAAATGCATTTCCCATTGGAGACAATAAAATTACACCCAAGTGTCAGAGTGGTGGACGTCCGTGTCCCGGCCGGTGTCCGCTGGTCCGTCCTGTCTGCAGGGTCCGTTGGTCCGTCCTGTCTGCAGGGTCCGTTGGTCCGTCCTGACTGCAGGGTCCGTCGTCCGTCCTGTCTGCAGGGTCCGTTGGTCCGTCCTGTCTGCAGGGTCCGTCGGTCCGTCCTGTCTGCAGGGTCCGTCGGTCCGTCCTGTCTGCAGGGTCCGTTGGTCCGTCCTGTCTGCAGGGTCCGTTGGTCCGTCCTGTCTGCAGGGTCCGTTGGTCCGTCCTGTCTGCAGGGTCCGTCGGTCCGTCCTGTCTGCAGGGTCCGTTGGTCCGTCCTCTCTGCAGGGTCCGCTGGTCCGTCCTGTCTGCAGGGTCCGTTGGTCCGTCCTGTCTGCAGGGTCCGTTGGTCCGTCCTGTCTGCAGGGTCCGTCGGTCCGTCCTCTCTGCAGGGTCCGCTGGTCCGTCCTGTCTGCAGGGTCCGTTGGTCCGTCCTCTCTGCAGGGTCCGCTGGTCCGTCCTGTCTGCAGGGTCCGTTGGTCCGTCCTGTCTGCAGGGTCCGTTGGTCCGTCCTGTCTGCAGGGTCCGTCGGTCCGTCCTCTCTGCAGGGTCCGTTGGTCCGTCCTCTCTGCAGGGTCCGTTGGTCCGTCCTCTCTGCAGGGTCCGTTGGTCTTCATGATGCTGGCTGTTCTCTAAGGAACCTCTGAGGCCAGAAACAAAACATCTGGGTTTAAAGTGCGATTAAACTAAACACAGCTGGACTACGTTTACTTATTAGGTAACTTCTTCAAGCAGTTAGCACCACGAGATTTTATTTAGAAGGATCAGAGTAAAGTGGCCTGATTATGGTTTACTATTTTCAAATATTTATTGGTAAAAACCAAAAATAATGTGGAAAAGCCTGATTTTCCCTGGGCTTCATAGTACTTTGCTTTGGTTTGTCATAAAATCCCAATAATTCCAGAGAAGTTTATGGTTGTTAGACGATAAAAATGTGGAAAAGTTGCAAAGAACTGCCAACGCACAATGGAAATGACGACAGCCACACAAACGTGGATGTTTTTAAAATTTATACAGTAACAAAATATACATTCAGGCCTGTCAGAACACAGCGGGGCAGCCGGATAAATTTCAGCATTAATTTTCCCCAAATGCCAAGAAGAAGCAAAGAGAAGGCAATCTGATGGATTTAAGTTCAAATCTCCCAGAAGTCATTTCCATCTGAATCTTCAGCTTTTCCTTCTTCCCGCTTTTTCAAACTAAGTTTAAGTCTCCTCTCTGCCTTCTTCACAGAAAGAAAATAAGACTTGCATCAAAACATACGCATCACTGCAGCTTTCCTGACACTTTTCACATTAATCCCAATTATAAAACAATCTGAATGCCTTTCTGTTGCTAAGAGAAATACTCGGTTTTATTTTTGTGAGATTTGGCTCCCTGTTCCAGTTAATTAAAAGTGACGACAGTGATGCACCTGCTGGATGCTTGTGAGCTCAATTAGTACCTCAAAGATGTGTCCAAGCATGCAGAAAGGAAAGCGGGACATCAGGATAATGGAGTTCTTATTTAAAGCGTCTGTTTGTGTCTCTGTTAGTTACAGAGACATTCCAGTTCAAACTCAGAACAAACAATCTGCTCACACGGTAAACAGGCGCTGAGAGGTGGCGGTGGCACTGGTGCGCTCCGGCTGGCAGCACTGGAGAAGATCTGCAGCCCAGCGACACGAACGGAGCGGGAAGAGAGAGGAGAGAGTCCAACAGAGACGGCCGGAGAGGACAAATGGAGAAACAACGAGGACGAAGGATTTAATGAGCTGCTGGGTTTCATTCGGTCCGATGTGTCGGTCAGTCTGTAAACGGGTCGAAGCGTTCTTCCTGAGTGTCCACAGTTTGGTTTGCATCTGAATCAGAAAAGAAGAAAACGCTGGTCAGCAGGGGCGTCACTAGGATTTAAGGACCAACGTAACGTTTACAACACAGAGAAACTGCTTTTCCCCTTTTAAAATAGTTCATGGCATCAGAAACATCTTTTATACAAAATATGAGTCATTTAATATCAAAGCTTCTTCTGCTGCTGCCAAAAACGAACGAGGTGACAATATGTATCCTTAATATTTAACAATCCAGTGTTTTTAAACGGTTTACCGAACAAGAATCCAAGGAGTTCTGACATCATCATCGTCAAAATGCATGTTTTATGATGTTTACCTTTATCAAGTATGAAAAGAGCAGAAACAACAAACTACTACATTTTAGAAGATTGTAATAGGACTGACTTATAATATAGAGATTATAACAGAACTGTCCTTTTACATTATCTGCATTGCTGTGTATGTTTCATCCAGAGGTGTTCAGCTCTTTGCAGCTTCAAAATGAAGCACAGAAAATGTGATGAGTTCCTGGTAAACAGATTTTCTCAGGAGGTTTGATCACTGAGCACCGGCTGTTTGGATGGAGTCCGGTAAACTTATAAACCTCCGGAAGTTCATACCTGAAAAGCTGTTATTTGGAACATTAAGTTTCCATCAATTGTTTAACAAATCTCCATAAAAGTTTTATCTTCAACATTGAGTTGTCCCAATGTGCAAATCTAATGACTCATAATCAGCTTTGTGTCCCTGATTGTGATTGAAGATGAGAAGGAAAAGGAGAATCAGGGATGAAGACAGGTTGGAGAAGCTTTGTTTTAACTTTACATTTTAATTTAATCAAACTGAAGCTCCATAATCTGTCATTTTAAGAGCAGTAAGTGTGTTTGGTTCTGACTAAAGCAAGATGAGGATTGGCTGTTCCAAAACAGGAAGTCAGTGGGGAGAAGATAAAAGCGAACTCATTTGGAGCAAAAAAAAAAAAAAAACACATTGCTCATGTTTAAGTCATGCAAAGCAAACCTCAGGAAGACCAGCTCCCTCTCCTCCTTTCTCTTCCAGCCATGTTCCCTTCTTCCGCAGCAAACGCTCACATCAGAACCCAAGTAATCCGCCTACCGAGCCACTTCCTCCTGCCATCAGGAGCCGAAGCCCCCACATGGCAGAGCTGATATTTACCCAGCATGTTGGTGCAGATTAAAGAGCAGAAAGCTGAGCAACTGCTTCCATCCCGACAACCCCGGCTCTCCATGGAAAACAAATCCTGTTTGCGAACTGGCTGGGCCGGAACGTCACCTCGGTTCGGCGTTCAGTGTGAACCGCAAACAAACAAACAGCTCCGTCTCCCTGCCTGTTGCTAAGTTTCACTGAAATGTCAACAGCAGTAAAACAGCGGACACAAACAGGAAGAAGAAATGTGGAAACCAGCGGCTTGTGACGGCTGGAGTGCAGTTTGCTGATAGTCATGAAAACCGGGTTCCTACACTTTTTAATTAGTCCAGAGTTTTCCAGAGTTTTCTGTTGTTTTTTAAATGCAACAAACAGATGTTCACAATTAATTTATGACTCATAGTTCTACAGCTATCAGGGTCTGAACATGGAACCTGGAGATGAAGAGGATGGACGGACTGATGAAGAATCTTTCTGTTTATCTGACCCCATGACCCCGTGACCCCGCCAGCTCACCCTGCAGCATCACGGCTCCCGGTCTGAAGACACGTCGCCGTCCGCCCCGCTGCTGGCGCCGGGGTCCTGCCTGGGCCGCAGCGAGCTCTTCTCCCGGCCCGACTCGGACGAGCCTTTAGCGCGCGTCTTCTCCTTCCTGAGCTGCTGCTTCTCCAACTTGGAAAGCTGAAGAAACACAAACAGAAAAAGACAGTTTGTGGTTTCACATTTTATCTTTCACGTAGTTTACCTGCACAGAGTAAATCTGTGTCAACCTCTGAATAGTTTAAAAGTGGCTCTTTTTTCTTCTGAATTATTGAAACCTTTTTCTCTGGAAGGAAAGAAAACAGGGACGTGTTGATGCCAGGTTTCCGATGCGCCGTCCAACATGGAGACGATTCCCAACCCAACAGAAAAAAAACACTTCCTGCTCGCTTTACTGAGAGATAAAACAAAATGATACATGTAGTTCAAAACAAGGAGCTGGTTACTGGAAAAAAAATGATTGAAATGACAATAAATCATATTCTGGTTTGATCCGTACACGGTGACCAGAGGGCAGCCGTCATTTCAACCCTCAGCTGGAAGTTTCTGATTCAGCTGCTGTTTATGGAGAGACATGCAGAGAATCTGCTCCTCAACCGGAGGCTGTGGCACAGTTTGCGCTTCATTAATCTAATTTTACATAAACAGCAGGTGGGCCAATAAATCGGCCTGACTTCCAAACTTTTGTGAGATCACCGACTGGTCGCTCGGTTGACCTGGAGACCTTTGTTGTCTTATTACTGTTTATAATAAATGCCATAAGTGCCAACATGACGACTCGTTCCTGTATATTTTTATTAGAAATTATCTGCTTTTTTTTCTCCAAAAGGTCTAAACAAGTTTTATTTGGCTGGACTGAATAAAATGTAAAAATTATGACAGTAAAAATTACTCTAAAATCAAAATAAAACCTGAAAATTTTTTATTATTATTTAATTAGTCAATGATTTTTTTTCTATGTGTTCATTGTTTTATCTTGTTTAATTTCTGTTTGTGTTTTTAATATCTGCTCTAAATTTCTTTACATTTCTCTCTAAAGGACTTTGAATTGTCTTGTACAAAACATGTGCTATAACGTTTTTATAAAAGGATGCCTTCCCTTGAATTAATATAACTGGGATATATTTAGGATAAATTCAAGTTATTTTCTCTGGCTAAACTTTTCTTTAGCGGTTCTGTTGTTGGGAAGCCTGCAGACTGCTGGCCAATCTTCTCAAATCTCTAATTTCTTTCTAACTGCTGTCTGTTTACAAGAGAAATGAAATAAACACACAAATCCTGTTATTGATCTGAGCTTCCTGCTGACTCAGCAGAACCAGAAAGTGGGTCTGCACTGGTCCAATCGCGACCCTTCACCCCCCACCATTTGCAGCCTCTCCTCGTCTTCATCTTCATCTGCGATGCAGGAAGCACGGAGGCAGAGAGCTGATGAAGTCGTCAGCCGACATGCGACGTCCCGGCCGCTAAAACTTTCATGGCTCTCTGGGACTTACTGTCATCTCACAAAATCCAAAGCCTTGCGTAACAAATTACATTATTTAAACAGCATAAAAACTTGTATGGAAGCGGTTCCGATGATGTAACGTCTGATTAGATCATGGAGGTGAACATATATGTTGTTTGTTCTGAAAAGTTACAGACACTAAACTCTGGATCCCGAGCAGATAAAAGCCTCCACTAACACGATCAAACGTTACATAATCCCAGAGAGATGATCCGCCGCTGCAGCTCCCAGCGACCAGCGGGGTGGGTTTCATCGCCTCCATTGTTTACTGTCAGCCTGACCCCGCCCGGGACTCAATCCCTGATTTATGGAAAGAAAGGAGCAGTGTCTGCTGGCTGTCGCTGCAACCCCTCCACCCACTGAACTGAGCCAAGCTCAGCCTGATGGCCGCCCTGTTTATCCCCATGTTTGGCCCCGCTGCCTCTGCTGCTAAACATCCCAAACAGACAAGATTAAAATTCAGCCGATTGCCTGACTATCCGTCCTTTCGGGGAAATGGCTGAGCAGACAGAGATGGAGCGAAGCTCAGCAGCAGGAAGACAAAAAACTAAAACATCTTACAAAACAATGGCTGCTGTTTCTCACATGTTACATGATTTAATGTTTGATTAAATAAATTTGAACTGAATTGAATTCAGCTACAAAGTCAATGCGCAAAATTTGTCAAATTTATGTTTTAGATGCCAAAAAAGGTAAATGTTATAAAAATCACATTTAAAGAGGAGTGACAAAAGCAAATGAAATAGATAAGAAGAGCTTGGTAACAACAGTAAATGTTACTGTGTAATATTGTCTCTGCCACCTGGATAACAAACAGTTAGCATGTTATAAAAGTAATGAGACTTTCATACAGCAATAATTCTTCAGTCAGAGGCCTCTTCAGATTGGTTGCAAGACTGACTGCTATTGGAGAGCCTTCCTGCTCAAAGCGTCACCATCCACATACTTGGACATCTAACTTCCCTTTGGGAAAAATATTTTTCAAATTAAAATCAATTAAAAAAAATTTGAGATCCAAATTTGATTTAATTAAAAGAGTTTCTAAAGATTCCAATAAGCTCTCCAAACGTTTGCACCTGAATCTGAAACTTTTTTTAAGCACAAATTCTCTTTATCTGGAGAATAAATTGCTTAAATCCATAATTTCACACCCAGGCCACATCTTAGATCTTTGACAGGCCCTCTAAAATTTACCCTGTGTGCAACAGATACATTAGGTCTTCAATATTCAGCCATTTATTCCCAGTCCAAAGATGTAAAGAAGAAATCAAGTCTCAAATAAATCTAATGTCTTTCAGAGAGCCGTCTGTAAAGCGGCGCTTCCTTCCAGCATGAATGTCTGAACATATATTAACTCTTTCTGATGCTCCTGCGTCTCAGAGGAGGAATCCTGGCGAGTCCTTGTTTTATGAAGCATTCATGTTTTAAAAAGTGACGAGCTCCCAGGAGGAGGAGTCCTGCAGAAAGCTCGCTGCAGCACACCGCCTCACTGCAGCACACACTGCCTCGCTGCAGCACACACCGCCTCGCTGCAGCACACACTGCCTCGCTGCAGTACACACTGCCTCGCTGCAGCACACACCGCCTCGCTGCAGCACACATTTCGTCATTTTATTATAATACTCTACTTTTATTTTGGTCCTTTAAATATCATTATTTACATGGAAATTTAAATATCATTGTTCAACATTAGATGATAAAGTTTTGATCAGTTACTCAGTACTTGGGGAAACGTTTTACCCAATACTTTGTTTTTTACTTTTAATTTAGTAATTTTTTGAATGGCTACTTTTCAGTTTAAAAGTAAGTTTAAGTTCAGCAGCTTTCAAACAAAATTGACGAAATAAAAAATGAAATCTGCCTGATGAGTGTCACTGCTCTTGATCTGAGCTGAACCCCTCTGCTGATGAAGGTGACTGATGAAGATGACTGATGAAGATGACTGGGTACCTGTTTGGGGTCTGTGGGAGCAGACGGTGATGTCAGCTCCACTGTAACTGGACCGTCGTTCTGGATGTTGACCTGCATGCTGGCCCCAAACTTCCCATCTGGAAAACAAAATGGAGGACGATAAATCATGTGTTTTTCATGTGCTTGCCGAGTTCGGCTGCAGTTAAGAGGGAAGATAAAAAGAGGCGGACAAGGACAGCAAGTTTCACTCGAACTGCTCTCCTTTCTTCTCGCAGGTTTCTTTAAATTGATGACACCATCTGCACAATGAAGCTGTGGGAGAAAACTGATGCATCATCATGTTTTCCTCTCCGGAGGATGTGGGGAGGGGGCTAATTAGGAAGGCTCACGCCTCCCTTTGCTGGGACGAGGTGTCCTCCTCACCTGCTCCCCAGTGGGCTGACCCAGTTCACTGCCACCGCCGCTTCCAGCTCCTGACCGCCACAATGACGTGGCGTTGACGGCAGGGGGACGCAGTGCCGCTCCAAACCCAACGGAGGGAAAATTCACACTTTGATTTTAACTGTGAGGAAATGAGACAATGGAGGTGACGCGGCTCCGATCGGCGACAATAAACCCGACTTTAACGACCGGCGTGTTGTCACATTATGACATGAATGTTCTCAAATGTCCCTTTCATTTCAGCAATTTCATACCTGAAGGTTTCCATACAGAAAGCACAGCCTGTTCCCAATCAAGGGCTTTAGGAATCAGGTCTTTTTCCAACATTGTTTCCATAAAACCTGCATCAGTATGGAAATGCTCTTCTGATCATCTTCAGAAGAAGCTGAGGTTTGGTAAGTCTGCATCGCTGAAGAATGAAGTTCTATCTCAATATCGATCAACATCTGTATCTGATATTAGAAAAACATTTCTAGATTGGGTGTGAGTGACAATGTGCCCCATAAGGGCAGATCTATTCATCCTAATTCTATGCTTTGTGCTCTGAGTGACATCAAGCTTAATATTTATTTATTTTTTTTATTGAACTTTCTGAACCATTTGAAAGGTTTCTCATTTATTTTTACATATTTGTTCAAGCGGTGCCATTTCTGTCAGTTTTGGTTTATTTATTTTACAGTGACTGTTTTACTGCTAATTGCTCTGATGGAACAAATGAAAGTTGTGTTGTTGTAGCATCTTTGACCAGCTTGTGAAGCTATGCGTGTGTTAGTGTGCTGCACAGTTATCACATAAATGTGAAATTTGCATTTATGTCTGTGTTTAAAAAAGAAACGTTTCAATTATGATCAGGTTCTGTTAAAGAAAAACAGCTGAACTGACTGAGGACTGAACCTCAGATATTTAAATCAGTATCAGAAGTGAAAAAAGTGCATTGGTGAATCTTTCTAGCATTTCTGAGGACACTTTGGGTCCTCAGTACCAACTTAGTCCAGTCTTTTTGACTGCAGTGGACACATCTGGAGCAGGTTACTGCACCTTATCACAGAGCTGATCGTTTAATTGTACGATGATTGTGTGTTATGTTAAAGATTTAGCTGATTCAACTCAGTTCTGCAGCTTTTCCTCTCAGTTCACTCAGAAGTGATGGTTTAAAGCCTCGTCCTTGGTTGAGATCCCGCCCACCTTTGATGAGCTCAGGCCTGTAGGCGCTCCTCATGCTCTCCAGGATGCTGTTGTAGAAGGGCTGGGCGAGCTCTGCCGGCATGGCGGCGTGGAAGTCTGGTTTGTTGCCCTTCAGGATGCACTGCAGGGTGAACTGGCTCACACACAACACCTCCAACTCTCTGTCCATAACACTCTTGGCCCACGCCCGGCCGCTCTCGTCCTCAAACAGCCGCAGGTTCAGGATCTTTCTGACCCTGAAGACACACAGTGCTTATGAAAAGATGAAGAAGCAAACTGATTCAAAGTTCATTTCATCTGTATCTATGGACATGTTTGCAAGATGGGTTTACACTTACATGTACTCAGCATCTCTCTGCGTGTCATCTGCAGAAATCCCGAGCAGGACGCAGATTCCTCGTCCAATGGAGCTGACCTGCTCCCCTCCCACTGCAGGACAATGAAAACAGAAACAGCCTTTTCAACAACACCAGGAATTCAAGAACTCTTTGTGCTCACACAGTTCAGAGCTTTGGTTCACCTGCATGTCAAGGTTCTGATGAACATTTTCCAGCCAGGAGATTTTTGGGTTTATTTTCAGCAGAGAGTGAGTGAATGTATCAAGAATGTATCATTGTTAGAAAGAGATCACAGAGATTGGAAACAAATATTTTATCACTTTATCTCAAAGGATTCATCCCTCCATTTGTTGATTGTACTTATAGTTATTCTTGCAGGGTCAAGAATGACTGCAAATTTACAATTTAATTACTGATATGCAATAAATAATTTTTACATTAGTGTGAAAAAGAAAGAAAAAAAATCTTTCTTTTGATGATGTATTGATTAATATGCATTGCCCTGATTTTATAAATAAATAACACAAACTAATAAAGTATTCTATAGATTATTATCAGAATAAAAGAATATTAGTGGCAGCTGTTCTTGCAAATTCTATTTGTTGGATTAATCAGTTAAGTTACAGAAATAAAATTAAAACATCAGTTCCTCAAATAAAAAGTTATTATTAATATTATTATTATAAAAACGCCATTATAATTGTAATGTCATTTAATTATTATTTCAGTGTATTTGTGATGGTATTTACAATAATTAAGAGTAATTTCTAAACTATATTTTTAAATACTTCAGCGGTGACTTTTCTTATTTTTCCTTTTATTTTTTCTAGCGATCTTAACCTCTGCGACTCCAACAGACCTGAAATAAACATTTTATTGTCTGAATCGAGTCCAGTTTAATCTGAATCTGAACAGCAGATGTAAACAGGATTAAAGTGAAACTGAATTATTGTAACTGTTACTGTAAAACGACATGACCGCCTACATCCAGCAGGATTAACTGCGTCTGAATCAATTGTCATATTCATCATTATTCAGTTGTATGAACTTGTTTCCCTTGAGCTAAAAGTCCAGTTTTAGATAGCAGCGGTCTGACGCCGCCCCATTCATTTCAAGTGGGATGCTAATGCTAACGGGGCTAACTCGGCTAGCTGGTCATGGCAGCTACTACCGGCTGTCTGCCGATTGTCTTCGACTATTTCAGCTACAGATTCCGACTCCGTCCGCTCGGCTCATTCAAAGCTCACCTGTCACACTCGCTTTGGTCACCCGCTGGATAATCGCTCTCATTGTTGTGCTTCTGCAGGACAGCACGCTGTCAAAGCTTCCGGTCAACTCCTGCACTCAGTGGTAGTTTGTTGACATCTAGCGGTGGAAGTTGGAAACACAACAACGCCAGCTGAAGCCAGAAAGGAATTTTTAAATAATTTTTTTTTAGGGGAAACGTATTTACATTTTGTCTTGTCTCTATCATCTTCATTGTCATATTTGTTGTCACCATCAGCATTTTTATCATCATCATCA
The DNA here is from genome assembly GCF_027474105.1 of Poeciliopsis prolifica. Classification (NCBI taxonomy): domain Eukaryota; kingdom Metazoa; phylum Chordata; class Actinopteri; order Cyprinodontiformes; family Poeciliidae; genus Poeciliopsis; species Poeciliopsis prolifica. The sequence continues at coordinate 1,046,433 of NW_026562477.1, read as the reverse complement.
TGCTTTTTAGATTTGAATAAATTATTTAAAGTCCGACAGATTCCATATTTTGAGAATAAGCGTTCACTGCAGCTGTTGATTAGAAGAATTAGGAGGTAGTTTAATTTCTCATTATCTCATTACTTCAAGCCATGTTGCAGCACCACAGCATCATTCTGCCATCATCTGAAAGTTGGTGTAGTTTTCTAGCTTTGACTTGTCAAATATATTTCTAATTGTAGTCAAATGCTGCTTTCAGCTCGTCTGTGTCTTAGTGACTCCTGTATTGTTCCTAACATTGAAATCAATTTAATTTAATTTGGGATAAATTGTTGAAACCTGTGAAACAAATAGGTGTCAAGCAGGACCATGACGTCTACCAGTTCAACAAAGAAGCAAATGGTCAAAGTATATAATATTCCACGAGGTAAAAAAACAACAAACAATTCAGATAAACAACTAAGAACCCAAAATGAATGGGAAATTCATACAAATTATAAGCTACTTATTTGTTCTTTTTCCAGAAATGCAATGATCTGTCACATTTAAAAAACACTTGATGTAATGAATTCAAGTATCCTTATTTTTAATTCACAAGAAGATAGTAGGTTGGTTTTTTTCTTCAAAATAATCAGCACATAAGAAATGTAGAATGCTGGTCATTTCACCTTTTCATGCTTTTTCCAAATGTGAGTCATAATCTGCTGGGAATTGGAGCCAAAATGAATTAAAGTGGTTGCAAAACATTTTTTGTTGTAGATGAAAGAACTGATTTGCAAAAATTCCTAAATATCTAGAGCTTTAATAAAATACTATGTGAACCTGATCACTGCTTTGTAGAGATGTTTTGCCCTTTTTTTGGCAAAATAATGAAAGACAACCTCTTCAAATATGCAAACATGGCAGCAAGTCTGTCTCTTAAATCATGTCCAGCAGCTACTTGTCTCCATCTCCATCTCCTGATCTTCCACTCAAGGACATGATGAAATTGTAGATCCTCCTGCTGTACGGGACGAAATCTTCCTTATAGATGATGGTAGTTTTGGAGTGAGCAGTTTCGTAGACATGCTTGTTGGGAATTTCTGGCTCTTCGAATGTTTGTTTCTCTGAGTTGAGGGGAGAAATAGTCAATGAGACAGAAGAAAACCAGCTTTAGTCACTAGTAGTGATTACTCCTTCTTTAAATCAAACAAATAAACAGATAACTACAGACGAATTACTTGTTTAGTATTCATTGGTGTTACTGTCCAATGTTTGAACAGACAGCTATGATAGAATCACCGTAAACCGACAACATCTTAAAATCAGATAAATTCCCAGTGAAGTTCTGAATGCCGCCTTTTAAAAGCTGATATCCATCAGAACGCTAAAGGGAACATTAAGACAAACCAGGTCGTCTTATTGTAGACACAGAATATTTTTCATCTCATGAGATGAAAAATCGTCACAGAAGAAAGCAACATCTCGGCTAATCGGGATTCTGTCTCCGTTTCCTCACCTGCCGGTTCGTCCAAACGACCTGTATATTTTAAAAACCGTAAGATCCTAATAGTGTCCAGACGCCCACGGCGTAAACTGCGGATACTCTGTAGTTCCACTTTATCGGGTCTTTGATAGTCATTTCGAGACTAAAAAACCGGAGGCTCTTAAACGTTGAACTGTCTGGGAATCTTCAGGTTAAACGTTCAGGAAGCCGCCATCACACTTCTTTCTCTATTCTCGTGGTTGGTATGGAGTTGCATTACCGCCACCTGCTGGCTCACACAACCCATTACAGTAAACTTTACTGCTTTAATATGTGGAGTTACTTTTTAGTAAGAAATACAGCTTTTTTTTTTTTTTAAATTGACTCTTTGAAAATAAAATCACGAATTAAAATAAGATCAAACAAGATGTTCAATAATTGTTCAATTGGTATCCACTAATTAAAACTTGCTAAACAACTAATTTGGATTATAAATTATTATGTTTTTTTTATTATAGAGAATAGCTAAACACATGTTTTACACCTTTGGTTTTGAAGCTTTTACACACAAAACAAGGAATAATACCTTGTGAAAATGTATTGTGGGCTTAAAAAATTCCATTACAAATACAAATTCAGATAAAAAAAGTAGTTTTAATGTAAAACAGCAACAACTACGATAATAGTGCTGATATAATAATAAAAAAGTAAATCAATATTAATAATGTAGCTTAGAATAAATGTCTGGTATTCAGCAATATCAAAATCTGAAGAAGAGCCTTGTCTCCTTTGCTGCTGCGTTCCTTCAGATGAGTCAGAAGAACCGACTCATCGCTCTGATTTATCTTCCTTCTGCCTACGATGTGAGGGCTAAAGGTCAAAGCTGTCACCTGATTTGCTTTGTGGCTTCTCTGAAACTCTCCACCCACGTTAAACCTCAATACCGACTATTGCTGAAACTCTCACTGTCAGACTTCTGTTTTGTTTCTGTCTTGAGTCCATTAGAAAAAACAGGGAGAGTTTTTTAAATGAGTCCAAGACCTGAGTTCCTTCAATAGTTTCAAAATTCTTCTTATCCGTAGCAAACACCAATGGAAATCATGCCTGTTTTATCACTGAGATGATATTTTGTCCCGTTCTCCCTGCAAACATGTCTGAGAATACTTCTGTCCCATTTGTGGTTTCTCAGAAAAACAAAAACAGAACAGAAGAGAAAATGAGCTTTACTGAAATCACTGACACCATCACATAAAATCAGAGCCTGGCCCATTTCTGTCTGCAGAGATCTGGAAACCGGGCTGTTCCACCACATGTCAGAAAACCGAGCCGAGCCTCTGAGAACCGAGCCGAGCCTCAGAGAACCGAGCCGAGCCTCAGAGAACCGAGCCGAGCCGAACCGAGCCGAGCCTCTGGGGAAGAATCACATCAGCAACGAAAGCACCAAGTCATAACAATTAATATAATGTGTAGAAAATAACAAAAAAATAATCAGACACATACAAATGCTAAGTTACATGGAAATTCTGGTATTATATAGAATAAAAATAAGTAACAAATACAAAATGAACAGGATGTGTGGTATCTGTTTGGTCATGTGACAGTGAAGCGCTGCCGGATTGTGAGGTTTAACTGAAGCAGAGAAACAACATCAGCAGTGAAGTTGTTTCTTTCACAGTGTCAAAAAAATAACAAATTCATTTTGTGCAAATCTTGCTTTGGGTCTGAAGCGTCTTAAACTCGGGGGCTTCTGGAACAAGAGGATTTATTGCCTGATTTTGACAGAAAACCTAATGAAACATGTTTCAGGAGCCGTGGGACACCTGAACATGATTCATCCAGCACGTGAAAATTTTGCTCAAAAAAACATTTTATCTTTTAACACAGAATTTAAAATTCCCATCAGTTCTGTTTAAGTGTCAGGATTTTCTTTAATTTTTCATCCACCAATCTCTCAAGAATGTGGGTCAGAATCCAAACTTGCCAGGACAAATTATGCCTGACAGATAATATTTAGCTGCTGGGTATGAGTTCAAATGGCACTCAGTCACGATTCCTTCGAATTAATAATTCTCCGATGGGTCTGGATAGAAAAAACATTATTATAGAGGCGAAAGAGAGTGACAGCTTCATCCTGGCTGGATAAAACTCCACCTGACTGAGTTCAACACAGCAAGGATCATTTGATTTGTCCTAAATTAACAAACTGTGTTGAAAGTCCTGTCAAAGAAAAATTTATTCACATTTCAGACAAGTTGGAGCAACAGTATCAGACTGGGATACGGCCTGGATATTAATCCTATTATTTGTTCTTTATTTAATTTTTTATTGTTTTTAACTGAGAATAAACAGCATTGATTACATTAACACAAGCTAATGTAACGTAATAAACTCAAAGTTTTACTTCCTGTTAAGGTTTAATTTTGAACTCTTTCCTGATTCTGGTTCATCTGATGGTTAACACATTTAGAGCAGATTTACAAATCTTTTTGTAGGCTGTAAGTTTGTGCTAATGAAAGTTTGTGCAGTTTTCTACTTCTTAAATGAGAAGAAAGTTTTTAGTCAACAGCTTTAGAAGAAGAAAGGACTCTCTTTACAGCTCCATGTGCAAATGACACAATGTCCATAACACCTTCAGGTGTCCACTGGTTCCAGACCTGAAGAACGATTGTGACACAATTTATCTAAAGGCAACTTCTCTGATGCCATATTGCATCTTTTCAATCTAAATCAAACTATTTTGTTGCTCTTGAATGTAAAATATTTTTTTGCATGTATTATTGAGAAATTGGAATGTATTGTGTAGAAATGTTTTTGCCAGCTTCACTGAGAAGAACAAAAACAAACCAGAACTCAGTGGTGATGAACTGAGCTCTGCTCGCCTCACTGCTTCTGCAAAGCCAAAAACATGCAAACGTTTCTTCCTGCTCTCCCAAACTGCAGCTCTTTGTCTCACTGATTCTGGTCTGAAAGACTCCAGTTCATCTTCAAAATCTCAAACATGCTGTAAACCTCAGACAAACAGAAGTCATTTCAGAGCAGCACAAGCTCATTGTCTCATCACTTTCACCATCTTCTGCTCTTTCTTTCAGCCTGGGGCCGTTATTTTCCTGCTCAGCCTGCAGCAGCGACCCCCCAACCTCCAGCCTCTGTCAGAACTTGTCGACTGAAGCTATGAGTCACGGAAAGCTAATACAAAAACTCTGAAGGCGCATGTGAGACCAGAAGCTGCACGTAGTTTCCACGGAGAACCTGGACTTTCCGTCTCTATTCCCTGATCTGGTCAGAGGAGAGGAGCTGGACGGGAAAACGCTGCAGAAATGATCTAACAGGTAAACTTAAATACAGGTTTTTAATGTGATAACAGGTGATTTTGTTGAGTAAAACCCCTGAAAGAGCCGATTCAGTGAGGCGATTTTCACCTGAATGAGTTCTGCGTCAAACAGAACTCATTTCCTTATGTCAGAAATGCAACATAAACATTTAATTATCTATAGATGCTGTAAAAAACAAAACTAAAATAGTATATATACTTTAAAACATACAAATAAATAATTAAATGAAATACAAGACCATAAAATTGAGCTCCAAATACATTCTTTACTAACAACAGACATTCAAATAATCTGATTATTTATTAGTCAGTTATTAATTGATTTATGTTTTTGTGGTTTGCAGAAAAATTATATGAAATGTCATACATTTAATATAATTTAATGATTTATTTGTGTGTAAAAATTGTTTGTCGCACAATAACAATTGTCTCAGAAAATGGTAACAAAAAAGTTGAAGATTTTGGAAATCCTGAGATCCGCAGCAGAAATGAAACTAAATAACAAAAATTATGTTGGTTAAAAATATTTATGCCATGATTAAAAAAAAACAACATACGAATTAATATTAAATTAAAACCCTTTAAAATCTGTTGATGCTGTCTCAGAGCTCCTTGTTGTCCTGACTAACAGAGTTAATAGAAATGCAAGAATGATTTTGAGGAATCATATTTTGACTTCAGGTCATTGTCTCTAACAAAAAAAATAATCCTAATTGGTGGAAAGTGACCAGGACGTGAGAAAATATGAGTATAATGATCATAAAAACGGCTGAAATGAACACCTGCCTGAAGCTGCTTTTGATTGTCATGTATAACGAGAGGAAATACCTGATACTTTCCTTTTGACATGACTGAAACCTCACACCTGCTCTCTCTGGGCAGATTCCTTTATTCAGCAGAATCACATTAATCAGCTCCGTCTGTCTGGAAGTCTTCAGGTTAAAGCTTTTAATCAATCAAGATGCCTTGATGGGAAAAAAAAAAAAGTTACACGGCCTCAGAAAAGTATGAATCGCCTCAGGTGGTAATAACACCTGAGCTCAGCATCATGAACATTTACCATTTTTATGCTCTAAAGTCTGCTTTGCAAAGTAAAGTGTTATTTATTTCCAGCTGCTGGATGGACCAGGTGACAGCAGTGAAGGTGGTGAGCTCAGGTGGAGGAGCTGCAGCCAGCAGCAGCTCAGGTGATGAGAGAGAAATTATGACACAACTTCATAACTCATAATGAAAAGTATACTGAGGTTGATCACATGTAAGGTTATTTTGCTGTCAGTAATGATATTTTAAGGATGTCATTTAAATGAGGGAGAAATACAGTAAATTTCATAAACTAAGTTTCATAAATTTATATTTTTGCAGCATTGATACAATCTGTTCATGCTGGAAACAAATATTAAAACAGAAGTTGGATTTAATTATTCACTGTTGGTTTTTTTTTCTACAGTGGTCAAAAAATCAGTGACAACCTCTGGAGTTACATCACAAAGTAAGCTTTGCTGTTTTCACACCTCAAAATCCAACATGGCTGCTGAAGGGACAGTTTTGTTTTTAGTCTTTTTAGTTCTTTGTATCTCATTACAGCAGAAATGACTTACAGGAAAGTAAGTAATTGATGGATTTAAGTTTTAAGTTGTAAAAACATGTCAAACCAGAAAAACAATGATAAATTTGTATCAGTGCTAATCAGACTTCTCATCATTTATTCCAGTAAAAACTAAACATGATCTAGTTTTTTTCATTTTTAATTGAATAAGAAAAAACTAATTAGCCAGCAGCAGAAATATGTGCATGTAATAAATTGTTGTTATCAGAGTGGAAGATGTGCAGACTTACAGTAATAAAACATGTTAAGACATGCGGTTTGGGAATGTTTCCAACTTACAAAAAACTCAAACATTACTGCTCACTTTGTAAATCATATATTAACTTTGCCAGTTCAGTCTTGCAAATGAAAATTGGTTTCAGGAATCTGATGTTTTCCACTCAATGTTCCCTCCAGGAATTTCACTTTAATAAACTCTGATGGGAAAAACACAGAAAGAAATCTGATATTTTCTGATTTCTCTCTTTGTTTTCAGGTGATTTTGCTTCCAGCTCCGGTGGGTCAGGTGGAACAAGCAGTTCAGTTCTGATCAAATCCAGCAGCTCCCACCGCAGTGGATCTGGAGCAGGGAACGTACGCATCACCAACATAGGAACTTCTTCTGCCCAGTCCTCAGGTGAAAGGTCAGGGGCCTCAGGGTCTTCAGGGGCCGCTGTGGCCTCCGGGAGAGGAGAGCGGTCTAAAGAGGCAGGTGGAGGGTCCTCTAGCATTTCCTACAGTTTTGGAAGTGGAAGCAGAGAAACTAAAAAAGAAGGGGGTCTTGGTGCTGTGACCGTTTCCACTGTGACCAAAAGCAGCTACGCATCAGGAGGGTCCAGGGAAGGAAAGAAGGGCTCATCATCCTCTGGCATTACATACTCAGCCTCCAAAGGAGAGGAAGAGTCTGACCACCATGGCAGCTGCTCTGTCAGACGTCTTTGACGGTTCGTCACAGATCACGTCTTCTACTGTTTGCGGTTTCAATGCAGGGCAAGTTTTCATTTGATGCTTCTTGTGCTTCAGAAAGCTCTGATTCTTCCCTGGAGTACAGCAGGAAGGTATGGTATGTGAATTTTCTGTCAATGATTATACTGGCAGGTATAACTGATCTCAGTTGGGAGAATTGATCTTGGTTTGATTTTTAGGAAGTTCAACTGCAACTTCAACTTCACTAGAGGAGAACTCAAAGCAGAGGTGCACTAATGGCCTTTAAACAACATTTTTACAATTAATTTTAAATGATCAGCCTAAGGTAAGATAGAAGTAATTACTTTTCTTTGTTTTTAGAGAGTGAGATCAGAGCCAGGCTCCAAAGTGCTTCACCTCCAGCCAGATGTGAGTCCTTCACTGATTTGGCTTCTCACCTCTAAACATCCAACCTGAAGCTGTTCACTTCTGTGGATCAGATTTAAAACCCAGTCATGACGGAGTTTTTGGCATTTTATCGCAGGGACGGAGCTGGATGACGTGAAGCGCCTGCTGAGGGGAAACCGCTCCACCAGCACCAGCCCCACCCAGTCCCCCAACAACACACTGCCCATTCCCAAGAAGGCCAGTGTGGAAGCCAAGGCAACACCGGAGAGCTCCTCAGGTCCCATCGGTCAGCTGGAGAGGAACGTACATCTGTGCCAAGCACAGGAGAGCGTTTCATCCGTTCACCGTGTTTTGTGTTTTGTTGTAGATCAATACGGCAGCGTTTGGTCAGGAGATGTGAGCAGCGGATATTACAGCTCAAACCCCAACAACTACACCACTGCCTCCCATCTTTACCCATTAGGTCAGTCACAGAAAACACTCACAAACATCTTCACTTTTAACAGTGTGTTAAAGAAACCAAACAAGATGCAAAATGTTCCCATGTGCAACAGACTTTATAAACCCTACAGACTTTCAGAGCTTATTCCCTAGTTCCTACTTTGGAATAAACTCTTGGAAGTGAAAAGTTTTCCTCCAAGGTGCTTTCCTGGAACTTACATGAAAATTGTATAAATTGGTGGAATCTCCCTGTTGGTGACATGCGAGTCCCAGGAAAATTTTCTAGGAATGGCACTGTTTGTACCAGAAAGCTACGTTGAAAGTTTCCAGAAAGTACCTTGTAATTCCAGAAAATATAAAAGCTATAAAATGTGATCACCATGGAGGTTAGAGATTTCTTTTGTTATAGCGACTAAAAATAAAACACTGAGAGAAAATATTATAAACATGATCAAATATGATCCAGATAATCTTACAACCAAGAGTTTTCTCCCAAGATTTTGACAATAGTTATTTAGCAAAACTCAACAATTTTGCATCTTATAAAACAGGATCAAGTGAGTTTGCATTTTAGCGACTAAAATCTTCAATGTTCAGAAAGAAAACCAGACAAAATTCTAAAGTTATAGCAAACTCATTAAAATTGTTGTTTTCTGTCAGAAATTTACTCATACAAAACACTTGATGGCATTTAAATAATCAACATGATTCACAGTGATATGACAGAAACATGATGGTTTAACTGAGAAATGTTTGATGGTCCATGGCTGCCATCTGTGACAGATGGGTCAACCGGTCTGCTGTGTTCTGTCAGGTGC